>NC_056725.1:726031747-726331747 GCF_019279795.1 Protopterus annectens | reverse complement strand
ACGGGCAGACACACATGCACACATGCTTACTCAGGCTTACAGGCTTGCACGGGCGCAAGCACACTTCAGCAGGTTTGCAAGAAACTTTAGTGATATCCATGGCGTACACCGTCAGTTTCTGGACTTTACCTAGGATAAATCATAACATGCCTCTTCCACTGATGAGTCACTGACAGCAAACATGTGACACACTGCTCCAATAAGATTACAGTGTTTTATACATAAACACTCATGATGTCACCTATCTTCTACGCTGATAGTCCCCTTAACCTACTCTTACACTGTAGAGGCTTGGCCCATATGGCATGACAAATTGTGCTTCACTATCCTCAGCCTCAATTGCATAGGATTGCCTACTAATGCTTAGTTACATCTCTGATAGTGCGCTTCCACACATAGCAACCACTACTCAGTAGCCATGTTGTCTTCAGCTTGCCATTCACCTGCATGACGAACTAACTTTTAACTGACATTACAATTTGTATGTATATATTACATATTTGTCTTGTTTTGTATGCACAGCGCGTATTCGTGCCACTGTGCTACACTTAAACACCGGAGATCGGGGAAGGACAACTAGAGTTTTATTAATTTCCAATGGAAAAACATGCCACTGGCCTTATATTTGGCCATTGGTATGCTTCTTCAACTAAATCCATCCTTTATTTGCAGATGACATTGCTCCGTTTAGCTACTTGCAGAACGTTACTCGGTTAACATCCGTGTACATTTCTGCACATAACTCTACTCTTGCACGGACAGCTTACTGTTTCATGTATCGCATATTTTACATCATTTGCATAGCTTTCACCTACAAATGGGGTAATTTGCATATCCTATCATTGTCCGTGCAACGTTCGTTTTAGGGGCTGTGTTACACGCCCCTACAGGATATTGCTGAATAGCTCGGCAGACATCTTGCCTTGCTCTACTCTTACTCTAAAGAAATCTAGATTCACTAGATGAAAGCGCTCAACTAATAGTGTCATCGTTGGTGCATGGTTTTTTAATAAAAGAAACTAACTGCAGTACTATCGTGGTTCCTGACTCGTTGAGCTGTGTTGGGCTTACAAGTTGTGAGTTCTACTCTTACTCTACTCGTACACACCGACCAAGGCTTCGTGAATCCTGGCCTTAGCTTTGCTGTGTGCTAATATGTCTATTTGTGGAGTAAGCATGGCTGTAGGTATGTTTTGACCTGCTACGTCTGTCATTTCTACAGAGCAGCTCCCACTTTCATCATTTGTAGAGGTGACAGCCCTATAGGAACTATATGTACAGCTGTGACATTTGGCAAGTCAACACATACCTGCGGTCAATACTAAACTGACTACTTCAGCGCTTTTCATACCTTCAGATTTGTCTTGTAGTAGTATAGTCGATAATACTGTTTCCTATAACATGTATCTGTTTCTGATATTGATATGTCATTTTATTACACCACTACACACAATATATGAAGAAATTACAGGCCAGATGCCATTATATTCCTTTTGTAGGACACACCCACCCTGAATGTTGTGTTCCTCACAAAAGCCAACAGGTGCTAATTAAAACATATTCTGCTATCATCTACCTTATGTGTTCGCCGGTATTTGCGCTTTCCGTCAGTGGCAGAACTCACATGCGAGTGTGGGAGACTGAACACTGTATCGGGGACACTGCATAGCACCCTGAGGGACACATTTATGTTGTTTCTATTAACCTTCCACATTGACTATCACAGGGCATAAGTATTCATCAGATTTATCGAGGTACATGCTTTTGACTTATACATGTTTTGTCATTTGTCATCACGTCTTTCTTCACACCTGTCCACCTAATCTCACTAGTTCTGTACATTTATTTAGGTCAGCATTACCTTCATACCTCTCAACTGTACACATTTTGGGTAAATGTCCCGAACTTAGACTTATAATTTTGTTCCTTTTTTCATAATATTGTGCCTTTCTGGTAATTTAGTGGCAAGTCATTAGGGAGTGTGGGGTTAGACAATAATGACAGACATTAGTAGTTTATAATTAATAACCCTCAAAACATTCATACTAATGAATGATCCATTATTCCATCAATGTTCTGACTTTGTAAGAGGAATATTTGAAATATTCCCTATTTGTACTTATTTTAAAATGCCTTTGTCCAGATGTCTTATTCTGAAGGGTTGAGAGGTATGGTTACCATCTTAATCGTACGCATGTACGTCCATGATAATCGCTTATAAGACTCTAATATAAGTCCCTACGTCTTCCCCCAATAGTTTACACAATATCCAGTAGATGGGTTCTTCATTTATGGAAGATATAGGCGTCTGCTATACCCACATAGGAATAATAATCACTCCCATGGGGCGGGCCTCATAAATCTGTGCCAACCAACACCTAGGCACCTAGGCCCATTATTGCATACCCATGATTCCCAGACCTGACACCCCTCCACAGTAGTCATAACACATATTTAATGTGAGCGATAATAAAGTATGAAGACACTTCTAAGCACTATCCACTCTCCGCATATCGGGACATATGTCATACATTCTGAGAACCCATGTGTTATTACACTTGCACAAGCTACTGTTGCATGTACAGCTATATTGTAGTTGTGGATGACACTTCTTTGCAGCAATCATTACAGGACAGTGCCTGTATAGATTCACAATTTTTGGGGTCTTGCAAAAGACACCTATATCCATGTTTAAAGAGTAGGACTTGCAGATCTGGCACACTGATACTTTCCGGGCAATAGTTTTGAGAGCAGCAGTGTATTTACCTTAATTGCATGTCTGTATGTCTATCCATACTAGCTATGATGTAACCTATTTATGTACATGTGTTATATCTACGAGGACATTTGTTTATATGTTTGTTATGTATATATCAATTAATGTTGTATGTGTTTGTGTATATATATATATATATATATATATATATATATATATATATATATATATATGTCTGTACATTCTTTATTTCATATATTTATTTAGTTTAAGTCTGTGGATATATATCTATACACAAATGTATATATCCATATATAGACATTACGTGTAGAAACCAGCATTCATTTGCTATGCTGTGAGCAGATTACACACGCACAGGTGCACTTGCATTTCCTTATTGTGGGTTATGCGCAGGCGCACATGCATATCCTTATTGTGGGTTACATATGTTTACTAAGTCTTTGTGCTTACCTGGGCTTTATTACTTGTGACAGTACCAGTAAAATATCTGTAATCCGGTTAACGGACATATGCGAAACACACGTTCTCCTTTACATATTTAAATGTCTGTACAGCACAGACGCATTCATTACACTTTAACATTATATGTGCTGTAGTCGTAGTTGAACCGGGACTGCATTCACGTTGGCCGGATGCTGTAACTATACTTTTGGTGTTCTGACTCATTTATATGCATACCCATAGTACATAGCTACATTAACATATGCCTCACCGCTTCACTTACGACACAGGCATCCATTCTCCTGCTGGGAAAAATGTGGTACTACATATTACACATTCCCTATTCCCTACTGCTCTGGACCCAAGCTGCGTATTTAATCACTGCAGGGATATTCAGAAGCCCAAGGCTTATATTCCTGACACATACAAGTCTTTAATTGTCAGGGTGTTCATGTGGTGATCTGGGTTTAGGCTTGTCCGCCTGGTGAATGGAACTGCCATGACCGTGTTCAAATGTCAGACAAAGGAAATGGACAGAGTTTGTCCATTTTAAACATTTTACCTGTGTTTACAGACACAGGTGTTTGGGCACCTGTCAGCAGCTTATAATGTTGGCAATACATAATATGGGTGGGGGTGGTTACAATACATAATCCACGGTGAGTGGTGTTCCCATTCACATTTGACTATTTCCTGTATTCATTCATACGAGGATTATTATTTTGGACATGAATTAACTATGAATTAACTACAGGTATGCAGTAGTACAGTAAACAAATGTGAAGGTTTGTTACTGTAAAAATGTAGGGACCTCTGTAATACTCGGGACTAACCCACATCCTTCACAACATTTCATGCTAATGTACATACTATTATTCTGTGAACTTTCGAAGTTTGTGAGAGCAGTATTTACATCTGTCCCTATTTGTCCACCCATCATTTTAGGCTTTGTCCAGATTTTGTTGCTGTAATAGGTTGAGAGGTGGTGTCGGTATGTGATTGAGTTGAATATATACTGTTGATAATTCAGTGGGGAGTAGGGTTACCACCTGTTCCTCTTTGCGAGGAGAAAGTCCCACTTTGGACAGTTGTGTCCTGCGATGAAACCTAAGACATGGCAAATGTCCTGTGATTTTAAGACAAAAATATATTTCTTATTTTCTTTAATAGTTGCATGATACAGGTATTTTGTATCTGAAACACATAACTATTATTTGAAATAGCATAAGCAATTCAAATGCTATGAAATAAGCTTTTATTTTGGCAAACAAGTGTAATTCTGTCCTTTGCACTGGCCGGGGGTATGTTTTATCCTGCAAATGCTCACATTTCTACAAAAGATGTCCCACCTTGGGCATCTGAACAGGTGGCAACCCTAGTGGGGAGACCTGCATGGTGGACAGGTGTTCCATCCTGCGTAGTATGTTTTGCATGTCTGTCTAGAAACTAAACAGTACCGTGACTACACATACATGTTTTGTCCATATGTGTACAGTACTAGACACCGTGGCATGTAAACAACTCTGATGTTTTAACAGGTTACTTATCCCACACAGGATGTACACACATTTTGCCAAAACATGAACGCGCGGGCATTTGGATTTACGTAACTGTGATGGGATGTTTACAAACGTGGGATACATATTTGCAATCCTGACACTGCCTACGATGATACTTCCTACTACATATGGGTAATACTTGCTATGTGTAGGTGTACGGCTGCGTAAGGCTGGTAGCTGGATTTGGTGGACATTCAGACATGGGTGCGGGTTATGTGTTATACAGGGGATGTTGCGTATTGCATTTGCATGCATGGGTTCTGCATTTGGATGTCCCGGTTCCACATATACCATCCTATGTGTATGTGCCGGTTACGTTCCTGTTCATGTGTATAGCACATTTTAATATTCATATGTTTGTGTGAGTTTGGTATACAATATGGACTGTCAGGTTTCTTTACGGTTGTTATATGGCCACAACTGCCCAGCTGTGTACTATCACTACCACTGTGGGACTGCTGGTGACCCTGCCCATGGGGCTAGACGTGTGTATTGGCGGCACACTGACATGATGCGCTTCACTTCCACTGGGTATAACTACTTACAGTGCAGTACATTACGGACACACGATTTTAAATATCATTTGTTCCATGGACGGAAACTCATATTGTGTTGCGTGCATTTCTGTTTGGTTCTCAATTTTGTGTGGCCAGGAACTGTCTTGCATGCTTTGCATACATTTCATTATTCACGGACACTGATAGGTGCGATTACTATTGCAGGCAGACTATAATATTCAGCAGTTTAGGTTGCTCATCGACAGCTGATATTGACACGCCTCCGGGCGCAGCTTAGTAACGCCCCATGCACTCGCGCACGTGTCCTATGCACGTGGATGTGGTGGCAGCGCACCTTCATTAATATGCATATGGCGCTACTACACCATATATATGCTGCACGGCTGGCGCAGGCCTTACGCCGGCCTTGCGCTGAGCTTCATGGATCCCGGGGATAGTGTTTTTGTATAAATACTTCTACAAAGAAGACATTAAATTTCACAGTATGTGTTAATTGCAGTTACAGATAAGTCTAAAGAAACAGGAAGACATTATAAAATTACATGGGAGCTGTACAAAAGCAAGGTCAGACCCAACAAGAAGGTTATTTCACAGCTCCTGGAACTTGAATTCCAAGCAAGACATGCCTTCATTGACTGTGATGTTACTAAGGAGCAGGAGAAGCCTGCCAGGATTCTTCCAGCATATCCTTGCTTCAGGGAACTGGATCATGTAAGCAAACGTGTTCATTTTAAGTAGCTATATATGTAAATGAGATATGGTGTAGCAATATCAGCTGAGTCACAATAATGAATGCAGAATGAAACACGCAAAATATATTATTTTTGAATACCCACAAAAATATTACAACATTTGATCTTTTCTGGCTAATCCTTACTTATCCAGCTATAACTTTTATATATGTTTGACATTGTGCTTTCTCTCTCTCTCTCTCTCTCTCTGTGTGTGTGTATATGTCAGCTTATGGATGAGCTCTGATGGATCCTTGATCAAGGGGAACTACTGTTTAGCTGATCTGCAGACCTGCTGGGGAACCTTTTATGAGAAAGCACAGTTTTATGCAGTATTCAGAAAGCTCATGAAGCCATCATTCATGGACAAAGGTAATTATTAGTTCTTATTTGCTTCTGCAAACTTGGGCTAATACCATCATACTGTAGGTAACATTCAGAGTATGGATAATAAGTAGCTCCTATAGGGTTGTCAAATGTATGGAAATTATCAATTTGATCATATATTTCAATTCATTTTTTCATGTTATCTACTCTACAGCATGCACTTCCAGGTCAGTCTTGATTACTGAGACTGGACTACCACCACAAAATAATTACCTCAAACCTATCAAAAAATTAAACTCTGCATAGGTCTCAACTGAAAAGACTTTACTGCATGCAAACAAAACTCCACTGCAAACGTACTTTGATTTTGATATACTGTGTTGAGTATATAAAATGGTATTGTATTTCAATACTTTTATTGACATTTTATCAAAATTTAAAATTTCCTGTATCATGGCATCTCAACCTCCTAAGTGTATACAAAAAATCTGAACTACCCTGTAGTTTTGAAAACAACTGGCCACAGTAAATCAGATGTCTGTTTTTGTTTTTAACAGTGAAGCACTCAATTGCCTTGATAAATGCTTTATCAGACATGCTCCCATCACCTGTGGCTCCACCCAAGAAGTTACACACAAGTGAGGCTATGCTTCACACCCTTGAGGTAAGAAAGTTGTGAATTATTGATAATTATATATATTACTTTAGCATAAATTACAATGAATTGTTTTTGTGGTCATAATATTTTTATTTTTTTCCTTGTTTTGGTCAGTGTTAAGAAGACCCCAACACCTTTCTTCAGACAACGCCATTCTTCAGCCCTGTCATGATTATCTGCAAAACCAACTGCTTACTGGCCACTGGAACCATGCCTTTGATGACCTTCCCAAAAGATGACATTTATGAAAGTGTGATGTATCTCATGGCATGTTATTACACCTTTCACCTTACATATCCTAAGTGCATTGCGACACTTCTTTCTGCGCTACAGACTGAAATACTGTCAGATGCCATCCATGACTGTGACATGACCTCTTCAGATAGAAAAGCTATGGCTTACTGGAAAAAGTTCCTTGCTGAGTAGAAATACACAAAACCTTTTTTTCTTTCCTGGTCGTTATTGTGTCCCTTGTAGTGCAAGACATAACAGACTTCAAATTTGATTTCATTTTTAATCGTTTGACAGGGTGTTGGTTTAGTTTGCTGCTTGTCTATTCATAAGGTCACTACATTTGATATATTGCATATGCTGACATTTTCATTTTCACAGTGAGCAATGGCCTTGTTTTTGCATATTGCTCTGCCATACATGCCTCTGGATAAAGAATTATTTAAGCAGTCAGTTAATTTGTATTATACAACGACCCCCCATTAATATTCAAAAACATGCATGTTGATTGGTCAGCGTGCACGTTGTAAATCAGAGTTATAGTAATGGAAAAAGGTTCGGTCGCCCAGACTTTTTCTATTACTATAACTCTTTTTTTACAGCAACGGAGAACGCGATATCTCCGTTGCTTCACACTGTCTCGCTATGTTAAACGAGTTTAACATAGCGACACAGTTTGTAAAAAGCAACGGACATCTTGCTTTCTCCGTTGCTTTTTCAAAACTGTCTTGCTATGTTAAATGGGTTTAACATACCGAGACAGCTTTAAAAAAGCAACGGAGATTCTCCGTTGCTTTTTTTAAAGCTGCCTTGCTATGTTAAACCCATTTAACATAGCGAAACAGTTTGTAAAAAGCAACAGAGATCTTGCTTTCTCCATTGCTTTTGCCCACAGCTCTGATGTACTGCCGCAGAATACCAGACAGCTGTGGAAGGGCAGCAGGGAGGCATTATACAATGCCTTTATTTAAGAAAAGTAATTATTTTTTTTCTTAAATAATGTCATTGTATAATAGCAATAACCCAATTCTGGGTGTGGGTAATGCTGGATTTACCCACGGTTGGCTTTGTTTGGCCACTCGGGTTTCGCCCTTGTGACCAAACCTCGCCAACCATGGGTAAATCCAGCATTACTCACACCCAGGCGTGGGTTATTGCTATAGTATAGTATACTTTTGTCTGTAAATTCCAGGGTATTTGTCTAATTTCAAGACATTTAAACCAGCACTGAATGTTAAAGTCAAGCAACATTTTCTACAATTTTAGACAAAAGGAGTTATCTTTTGCTTCGCATCTAAAAAAATACTTAGTTTTAGCCTGGCTGCAATGGTTTTAAGATATAATTCATAAAAATGTTAACAAGACAATGGCTAGCACATTCTAAGTTAAAGCAACGTTCCTTCATATTCAGAAAATAAATCTTAAATCTGTTTTCTTTGTACTAAACAAAATTACTTGTTTAAGTCTGAATGCACTAGATTTAAGATGCCCATGGGGGTGGAGGCTAGAAATATGTACTTGTCTTGCTATATGCAATGTTCCTGTTCTATTGCCAGATAATTTTGCCAACAGAACAGAATTTATATTTACATGCTTTTCTATTTTTTACTTGTTTTTGATAGCTGAGTTTTTGCAGTTTTCGTTATGATACATTTGATATTTCACAACCTCAGACCATACTTCAGACAGTTATCTCAAGGTCACTTGTTAGGCTCTATCATATTCAAAGTATTTTTGTTTTATGTATCACAGCTTGCAGGCTGATCACATATTGTTGGTGTTCAGGACCTTGATCTACTCTGGGGTCAGTACTGCCAAGCACTATCACACAAACTGCTGATTATTTCTTTTGCTTCCCCCCTCTTTATGAATACGGTCTTCTGTTTTGCATTATTTGCCTTTTTTCCCTCCATTTACATTAATATTTTAGGCAGTGTCAGCAAGAGCATGAAATCTGGACAAAGCCACAAATAATGCGGGCAAAGACACAAAAATAGGGACAATTTTTTAATATTGCTCTTACAAACCTAAATAGTTCATTTAATTCAATTCTGGATGTTCTGTGAAAATCTCTAGAGTTGAGAGAGGTATGGGTGTGACGGCAGATAATTTACTGTTCACTTGCCAGACCTCCAGCCTTCTCCAGGCCAGCCTATCTGCAGGGTGATGACAGTCATCCTTTGGAGGAGGGGTATCCAGAAATCTCACTGCTGACCCTGCTTCTTTTTCTACAGTGGAGTTTATAGACTCCCTATTGGTAGGCATTACCAGGAGTCCTGCTAATTTACCTTTCAGGAAATGGAGGGCTCGGTGATGGCCTTGGTTGACTGGCAGTTAGACATTTGCATTAGCATCTTGGATTATGTCCTTGTTCATCTTGCAGAGTCACATACCTGCCTGCCTCTGATAGCCAGGCTTGCAGCAGTTGGACCCATACATGAGGGCAGTCCCAATAGTGGCTGACTTCTGGTTGGGTGTAGTACTATGCAACTTAGTAGTCAGTTGCCACCCCATACTAACCTCATCATGATGTTCCTTTCCTTGTATGTTAATTCCCTCCCCAGTTTGTAGTCCAGTCCTCCTCAACACCAATTGTCTTCCCCCTGTTTATCTATATATCTACTCAGTAGTCCTCTCCCATTGGTGTTAGCAGCACCCTCTCAGTTGCTATCTTTTGTGTTGATTTGCCTGCCCCTGTTGCCATCCATCTTCTCTCTTTCTTACCATGCCTTTCTCAGGCTGACTTACCCCCTGCCCCTTTTTAAAAGTATGAAATAGGCACCTGTCTCCCAGTAAGCAAACACCCTTCTCCCATTTCTGATATTACTCTTCCTTGCCACTCACTCTTCTGTATGTTCTTCTTCTTGGTCTTCCTTTTTCTAGCTGTCCTATACACCCATTTCCTACCCATTCATAATATTAAACTTTGGAGGAAATGGACTTTGCTGAGTGGACCTTATACAGTCTATAAATTATGCTGGCTATGACATATCACTGCATATATGAATGGGCATTATCATAAGTATGTTACATACATGCTGCTGTGTCCATGTGCTACCATAACCTGGAATAGCACTGTCTATGTCTTTGCTCAACTCATTGTCTCTAAAGTAAAGTTATTCCATCCCAGTGATAAAAAATTGCTCCTACTGCATATCTGGCTGGCAATGCACTACTTTGGGTGTGCATATTTTCACTGTGCAGCCACGTTAACCATGTTCCTGAATTCCAGCCTATGTATATTGGACACTGGAAGGAAACAATTAAGCTTCATTTATGTATTGAAGAATAAGCCAGCATGTTTTCACACAATTCAATCTGGGAATCTTATTGGTCAATATTATACATTTGGAGGAACACTACATGGATATATGCTTTGGAACAAATCTATTTTCAAGGCAATAACAATGTATTCATTCATCTGTGAGCCTCAGTTATTATTTGATTTTTCAAGGAAGTACTGCCAATCTTGAACACTAACAACTGACAATTAGAAGTGTAGACAGACATCCAGCTAACAGTACTATTTATACGTCCATAGATTTATAGGTAAGTACTAGACTAGCTGCTCTTGTGCGCCATTTTAAGCCTGTCTAATTTCAATTTTTATGCTTATAATAACCTGTCTTAATTCATTAGAGATTGGCCTTACTCATCCCATGGTCAATAATTATATATTACCATTAATGAGAATAAATGGGATCATACTACAGATAATTTCAGGGGAACCACGCATGGGATAAATCATTTTGGAGCTGACTCTGTCCATTAGTAATACAGGGGGCAGTCCAGAGATAAATTTTCTGGTCCTCTCCACAGATCTAATTTGCACTAAAATATGGACAAGGATTAACTTTGTTTTATGTGGATGGGGGCTCTTTTCCAGGGCAGTGGTATCATCTGTGAGATATATCTGTCCTCCCAAACTGTTCTGTTGATGTTGCAGAAGAGGTTTTGATCCCTAGACCAAGTATTTCTGATGCTATTTGGCTTGCTAATATGCAGTAAATCCATCAATAATCCATCAGTAATGGGTTGATGGATGCCTAGTATGCCAGACACAGGTCACTGCTTAGCAGTCTGTAGGATACTGAGTATAGTCTCAGGGCTTTGAGTCGATCCATGTAGGAAATTCTGAGGCATTGGTCATCTCCTCATTGGTCAGCTCACTAAACTAGGTATAAATTCCTATGTCACAAGATGGGTTGCCAACTGGCTTACTGAAAGAACTCCCTACAGTTAGTAGGGAATTCACCCAGAATCATATACAAAAAAGATGAGAGTGTTAAAAACATTATTGAAAGGTATAGGAGTGTGCATAGAGAAGGGGGAGGAATGACAAAATGTGGGTTTTGTCTTCAATGTAGAAACATTAAGGAAGGCAAGGAAGTCTATATTCCACATTATGGTAAACACTCCCTATATAAGAAGTACACATGTAGCAGCAAGGGGGTGGTATACTTAGCGATGTGTTCCCTTTTCCCGTGTTTCTACATAGGGAAAACAGTCAATGCTTTGAGGACACGCATCTATCAGCACAATTATGACATAAACAAAAAAGATATGAGAAATGCTCTTGCCTCCCATATCATTTCACATGAGGGTCATAAATTCAATTTTATGGTCATCGATCAAGCTACTATAGGGAAAAGAGGGGGATCCCCCTAATGACTTTTTAGAACTAAAAGAATTGAGATGGCAAATCAGAGCCGATGCCTCAGAATTTCCTGGGTTGAACAGCGCCATTTCTATCAATTCAATATTAAGACTGAAATCAGAATTCTACATGTAAAACAATTAACAGAACAAGACAGTAAGCGGTCTTGCTGAAATTTTAAATATGCATATGTGTGAAAATATTTTATGTATGTAGTATCAGTCGTATAGAATTTTAATGAATGTGGTACTATCAGTACTATTAGCATTTTTAAATGCATGATATATATATATATATATATATATATATATATATATATATATATATATATATACACACACACACACATATATATTTGTTTTTTTAACAAAAACGTATTTTAACATAGTTCAACAAGTAGGAAGTGATGTCATGTTTTTTGAGTATAAATGGGGTGGGGTTGACTGCAGTGTTATTTTCTGGTGAAGTTTTCTACCAGGAGACAAAAGCGCTGAAATAAAGGCTTGTTGGTGTGTTTCCTTGGCTTCCTTGGTGGTCATCCTTTTAGTAAGGCAAACCCATGCCAAAGGGAGCATTGTATTCAGTGACTGGCCTAATGAGGGCTGGGTAAATGGGGATAATGATACCCTCAGATATAGACACAGTCCCTCTGTGTATAAGCTGTGCAATGTAGAAGGACTTTCTTATAACAATGGACACATGGTCAAAACATAGTTCATTGCTGACATAAGTTCCTGAGCAACTGATGACCTCTTAAGGCATATTGTCAATGTGGTAGTTCCCAAAAGGATACACTAAAGCATTTTTTGGCATTTAGTTTCAGTCCATGACTTTGACACCAGTTATTCATTTAGGACAATCCTTCCTGCAGAATGGCTAAGTCATTTGGGTGTTCAGTGACTGCTCCTAGCTTGCAGCCATCTGCAAACTTAGTCAGACAAAACCCTTTTGTATTTTTTTACTTCAGAAAAGTAGATGCCAAATAGGAGAAGTCCCAGCATTGAACCCTGGGGAACTCCACTGGTGACTGGTCTGTTTGTGGAAGTAACTTTTCCTGTTTTGATTGTGTCCTATCTGTGAGCCAGTTTGCAGTACATCTGGTAACATAGGGATTTATTACCAGTTAATTTAGCTTCCCTACTATGCCTGACTAAGGAATTCTGTCAAAAGCTTTGGCCATGCTGAGGTCTACAGTGTGCATAATTTTGCCTTCATCCATTGCTTTGGTGACCTTTTCAAAAAAATCCACCAGGCTGAGTAAGCATGACCTGCTCTTGATAAATCCAGACTGAGACAGGTCCTGTGTTTGGAGGTTTCCTATGTCCTGTTTGATTACTTCCATAAGTCTTTCCATAGCTTTGTATATGAAGTTGGTCAGACTTATGGGTCTGTAATTGCCTGAGTCTGTGAAAGGTCCTCACGTATGTAGAGGAGTGACTGTAGCTGTTCTCCATTCACTTAGTGCAAAACCTGTATGGAGGCTGACAGTGAACAGTGTTGTTAGGGGTGAAGCTTAATCATGCTTTATGCTATTTAAGATGAAACATTGATATTATCAGGACCCATCAATGTAGTATTTTTTAAATTTGATAGCACTTTTAGGACTTGGTCTTCTGTGATAGCTAGAGACAAGCCAGTTTCAAGTATATCTTTAAGGACAGACGGAGGGGGAGAGAAATAAAGTTAGAGCTAAATTTATTGGCCAGTAGGTTCATTATATCTTCATCCTCAGTGTAGGTGATGTCATTCACAATCATCTTAGCACATTGCTGCACTGAGAATTTGAGAGTACGAATGTAACTAAAAATACCTTGTGATTGTCTTTGGCTTACATAATTATTTTAGCCTCAAACTTAGCTTTCATGGATTTTATTAAGCTCCTGAGTTGTTTATTTCAGTAACAAGGGCTCTAACATTATGGGAATTACTCTTCTTACTTTTGTTCAAACTTATTTTCCTCTTATTATAAAACTTCTTGATTTTTTGGTTTCAACATATGGGATTTTCTTTGGGATTTGCCCTGCACTTGCTTCTGTGGGGTATAGCTGCATCTATGCAGCTGTTTACATGCTGATATAGTATGGTGGTGTATGCTTATGCATCTTCAGTTGAGTTAGTTGGGTTTGGTGAGGATGTGAAGCTTGCCAATGTATTACTTAGGAATAAGTAGTTTGTCTTAAAGAAATTTCTAAAGGTGCCTTGGATGGGGGG
Organism: Protopterus annectens; assembly: GCF_019279795.1. Taxonomy (NCBI): domain Eukaryota; kingdom Metazoa; phylum Chordata; order Ceratodontiformes; family Protopteridae; genus Protopterus; species Protopterus annectens. The sequence goes on along the minus strand of NC_056725.1, from coordinate 726,317,677 downwards.
GATTTCCGGTTTCAATTTTATTTTGAAGAAACTGCCTAATGGTTAGACCCAATACATGATGAAGATATGCAAGGGATGGTACAATATGCTCTGACATTAGTAAGGACAGTATCCAAGATGTTATTCCCCCAAGTGGATACTCTGCATAACTGGTCCATGCATTTGTATTCACAAAGTCCTGGAATCTCTGTGCTTGTCCATTAGTGGTGGTGTAGGTTTCCCAGTCTATAGCTGGATAGTATAATCATCTAGGAAAATGGTACTGGGTTTAATACTGAGTGATTCTAGTTCCTGTATATAGTCATTGTGGCTGTCTTGGGTCATAGTAGGAGCTCTATAGAAAATGAATATATGGTGCAGGACCTTTCTGATGGTTATTTGGACATGAAAAAGCTCTAGTCCCTCATGCTGCTTTACCAGCCTTGATGTGTATCTCTTCTGGATGTAGACTGAGACACCTCCACCTTTTTTCCCCCTCTTACGTAGTACTTGGTCTAAACTTGTGGAAAGCATTGTAGCCCTGCACAGCCAGAGTGCTCTCTGCCATTTCAAACCATGTCTCAGTCACTACACGGATGTCAATGTACTCCAGGTTGAGAAGGGCTTGTAGGGAGTGGAGTTTCTTATTTAGTCTCCAAGCATTGATTAGTAACAACTTCAAACTTTCCTTTGCTTGTTTCATTATACTGGTAGGTTTATCATGCTAACATTGCCTGAAAAAGGCACTATCGGGGTGAATAATAATTGAAACCTTAGAGGGAACAGATGCAGGCCATACCTGGCAAAGGTTGACTCTCAGGCTGACAAATATTGGACTTCCCCCCCATTGAATGACACCAAAAACTAAGCCAATTATTTTTTTCTCATATTGGAGCATCATACCTGGAGAAGGTAGAATGCTGCTCAATGATAGTCTCATACCTGCCTTGGATACATAGCAAGGGTATAGCCAGGCATAATATTTGTACTCAACTGAGTACATTTTTTTTCTGTTCTTCACATCAACATGGCTTTTTTTCAGGTCATATTATGTCTACAAATGTCTAGATGAATGCCTTTAAAAACAGATTTAATACTGTTAATCTAAAAACATTATCTTTAGTAGTTTTAGGGGGAACAGCTGAAAATGTTATTTGCATTTATTAAGTGATTGGGAGGTAGGATTTTGAGAGATGTGTCCATTTGTAAGTGATAGGTGTCCAAGAGGGGTAGCAATAAGAGCTTGTGAGTAAACCAAATTAAATTTGCTTGCTACACCCCTGCTACATAGCTGAGAGTTCCATAATGTCTCTCTTCATTTAGACCAGGGAGGTACACCTGAAGTCACTGACACTGGCATGAACAATAACAGAGTCATACAGGTACTTGTTGTTCAAGGACTTGAGTGCATGTGTCATCTGATGGATCCTGGCACCAGACAAGCAAATAAGTGTCACTCTTTCCTTGCTCAGAGTTGTAAAAGGCACACCTGTATGTCTTACAATTGAGTCAGCTATAACAAGAATGTTTTGTTGGATTTATGCCTGCCTTATGGGCTCAACATCTATGAATCTGGCACTCATTCTGCTATGAGAGGAAGAAAGCTTAATTTGCTGATTCTGCTTTGTGCATTCATTGCTTTTCAGAGGTCTTTGAGGTTTAGGCATATTAATATTTAGAACCCCAGCATATGATGGATTATGTGTGTTGTGATGGCCTTGGAGAGGTTTGATATGCCATGTACTGCTGACTCTTTTGGTGTCTGCTTATCCTGTATGTAAGATTTTTGCCTCCAAAGATAATGTATATGTACATCTATCACATGCTGTGTTATGCTGTTGGAATAATAAATGATTCTCAGACAACATGAGATAATTCTAACTGTCTCAAGATACCCATCTGAATCAAGCTGGTTAGTGAAATTGTGGGAAAGTGCTGGTCCATGATACTGACAGGAATGAATCTGAGGCTAGTAATGTTTGTCTGGACTTGCCACATAGTACTTAAAGTTCTATACAAAACAACTAACCTGGAAACCTTCATCTGCCACCAGCAAGAACCAGTAAACTAATTATAGTAAAAACTCACTAATTTGGTACTATAATTAGTGCAATCAGTATTGGTACACTCAATATTAAACAACTTTATCAAAGGTCTTTTAGGTTGGTGAATAGTTTAAGGGGGGAGAGTTTGCAAAATGATAACTTATGTGCTTATTATTAACAGTTAATAAATGGGGAGGGGGAGGCAATTATGTTGTCAAATGATTATAAGGGGCAGGCAGCAACAGATACATTGGGTTTAAGAATACAACTATAACAAGATGGATGAGAGAGAAGAACAATTAGACCCTTAGCTCAGACTTGCCTGGCCTGGAACTGCCTTAATGCAAAGACAAGTCCTTACCTAACCTGATATACACTCAGTACAAAGAAATGAAACTAGGATTTTATACCAGCAGTTAGACCACTTTAACACCAACATGCAGTGCAACTAAGTGTTGGAAGTACTAATATAGGCTTAAAGACCTTAGCTAAAGCAGATAAGAGCTTTTAAAATGAATTTAAAATCAGATTAAAAAAATGAGAAAACATTTATCTTTCTTTCTCTATGTAAGACAGCTGTTACTATGTAACAGCAACAGCTCTGTAAATTCTTTTTTTTGTAGGTGAGCTGGGCTTTCTATAAGTGAATAAGTGTGTATGTACAAGCACATGCATAGCTATATATCCACTGTATCTCGGGTCTATATTATATCATCGAATGCTTAAAGAAGTGAACGCTGATTGATCGACCTAATTTAAGTGAAAGCTTACAATCTCGAACTGTCAGATCAGCGATTTTTTTCCTAGGGAAAAAAATCTCTGATCCAAAACACATACACAAAACACAAGCACACCAAACAAACAGAAATCCACACACATACACCTAAAATCTGATACCTAACCCTACACTAAACTATGCACACACCACTAACTACCCACTTACCTTAACCCAAATCCTAACCCTAAGGTCCATCACTATCGCACACTCACCTCACTCGTTCCCTAACCCTAACTCACTTAAATCCGCCCTAACCCTCATGTCCACTCAATTGCACACATACCTAACCCGAGCCCTAACCCTAACTCACCTAAATCACCCTAACACTCACATCCACACAATCGCACACTTACCTGAATCTGACCGGTAACTTTCCACCATAACACTGAAAATACCGAAGCAACAGAAACGGACACCCAAATTCTTTCCCTAGGAAAAAAAATCGAGTTTCTGCTGCTTCAATATTTTGCAGTTTCGTGAAAATAAGTTCGATCAGTCAGCGTTCGCTTTTTTAAGCATTCAAGGATATAATATCGACCCTGTATCTCTGGGATTCAATAAACTCCTTGTAGGATTCACATGAAGCCTACATGGACTTTACATGTGCGTGATGAGCAGCAGCGCTTAATGAATATTCATGCTATGCCTCATCTTTAAATGTAAACATGCTGGTTTCCTCAGTGGCCAGGAAACCATGTAAAGCAACACAGATGGTAAACTTAGTTACAGCATAGCAAATGGGGTTAGTGGGGTTGTGCAAAATGCCACATGGACCACCACTTTTTTCGGGTCCCATTTATGTTCTCAAAGGGTCTGTTAAGCGAATGCCCTTTGACTGACACGTAAATGTTGAACTATGAAAAGTTTGAATGGCCAAGTAAGTGAATTTTTTCCCCCGGGGAAAAAATTGCTTGGCCGTTATCATGAATTTGCCCTTGCCTCCACTGTAGTGCAATCTCTGAATTGGTATAATTAGTTGGGGGGGGGTGGAGTGCTCATCCCCCCACTTCTTAGGGTTTGATGGGTTTTTTCTTTTATTGGCCGAGCAATTTTTTTTCCCTTGGGAAAAAATCGCTTACTTGACAGTTCAAAGTTTTACTAGCTTGAAATTTACATGTTGATCAAAGGGTGTTCACTTAACAGACCCTTCGATGATGTAATATAGACCCTGGTCTTTTATATCGTAATGTGCTATTTGCAGGGACAGGCCAGGACAGTGTATGTGTACACTTATGCATACTGGGCTAGTGGGATTGTGTGGAATGCCACATGGACCACCAGGGTTTTTTATATATTAATGTAAGTGTTGCAAACACAAGATTGGACAGTGTATATTGTGCTGAGTATTGTGGAATCCCACTCCACACTATCTCTAGAAGTTATGTCAATGATCTGTAAGGGTGGATGGACTGCATGTAGGTCATCAATGCAAAAATGTGAACTGCATTGCTAAAGCCTGATACTTAGTAGTGAGTCTATGAACTACACCTGCTATTTAACTGACTCTGTGGCAGCACATGTTAATGCATTGATACATTCCGTTTTTGGCCCATATGGTACTGGGTGCAAATACAGGGGCATCTAATACTTTAAATACTTTTCATTATAGAGTGATAATGCAATGACATGAATTGTTTATATCAGATATGTTGCTGTGTGTTGGCATACCATGGGGGGGGGGGTCAAGTGACATTGTGCAGAGGTAACTGCAGCATTTTGCTGCTACTCACCATTGCTTGGCATCGGTGTGCGATGCACACCTCCTTGCAAACACGGAGACAAAACAGTGAAGGGATCCATTGTTTTTTCTGTTACTTATGTCTTATGTATAATTATATTTTTGACCAGATTAAAGATGTTAACATGGGGAAGATAGGAAAGTGGTAAATTAGGGAGCAAGCAGGGTGAAGAAAAAAGTTTGACAGTATTGAGTCTCTGGACTACACCGACTACTTAAATGACTTTGTGGCAGTATGCGTTAATGTAGTTAATGCAGTGATACATTCCTTTCTGGAGATAGATGGCACTGGATTCAACTGCAGCTGTATGTAATACTTTTAACTACTTTCACATTACTGTTGCTGCATGTTGGTGCATAATGGACACCATCATACAATAACGTATTAAAGAAAAGAAATTAGGAAGATAGGACAATGTGGTGAAATGGGGAGCATGTAGGGGGAAGAACAAAAGGAAAACAGTGCAGGAATGTGCAGGAGGGAGGTAGGAAATAACCATAGTTATCCTTTTCTTTAACAGTGTAAAGTAAACATATCGGCAAAATATTAAATGAATTTGGTCTGTCACCATCAGAGAGAGGTGAGCACTATACAATCATGTTGTATAGCCAATTGGACAGAATTGAGTGTGTCAGGAAGACACGTGTACAAAATGAAGAGCTACGTATAGAACAATTTTTTTTTTTTGGGAGCGAGAGGAATGTTGGGGAAGGGATGTAGGAATGTTTGGGTGAGGTAAGTTGGGTAGGTGAGGAAGCAATTGCAGACAGACAAGGCAAACAAGGCAAGAGACAGGGACAGCGATGGATACAAAAGGTTGGGGACACCATGATTGGGGTGAGGGTGCAGACATCCCAAACTCATGGTCATCAAGCTGTGTGACTGTGAGAATCGAGTTCTCACCCACTGGACTGTCATCACTGTCACCTCACTCTGCCATTGGCTGAAGCACCTGATGTCTGCATCTCCTCCTCCTGGAATTACATAAAATGAGGGAGAGCAGCCTCTCCAGCCGGAGTAGATGTGCACCAACAGTGTGGTGAACAACCCTATGTACCATCTCAGGAAATTCAGTATGGATGATAATATCACCAGCTCTGCCACTGCTCCCAGAGGGTACCACTGGACCAGCCTCTGGGGCAAGACAACTCGAGGAGGCAGGTAGTGCAGGAACAACAGACGTAGTGCTGCCAGGTTGGCTCCCAAATGTACTGGGCAATGGTGCTGGAGCCGGTGGAGTGGGGGAAAGTGGATCCAGATGGGCATACCTACCGCACTGTTCTGTGGAGCATTTGGTGATGTGATAGATATGGATGACGTGGACACTTTTTGATGACACGTAATAAAACAAAGAAAAAAATAAAGAAAAATAAAATAAAAATAAAAAAGAGAAGATAAGGGATGGGGTGAGTGAAAGAAATAGATAAGATTAATACCTTCATATGTGACATACAATACATTGATACAATTAATTGACTATTATCTTAACTTTTACTTTTAAGACAACCAACTGCTATCAGATGGACACTGTACTACAGACTGCAGCAAGTACTCCTTGACATGTGCATATATTGCACACATGCATGTTCCAGTTATATAGATTATACTTTACAGCAGATCATTTGTGCCACTAGTATAGAGGTTTTAATTTAATTTAAATATAAATTGCAGAAGTGACAGTATTGTATAGTTAGGAAGTGTGGTATCTGAACCCACAACCTCTGACTAAAGTGTAATATTTTACTCTTGGTTTGTGCTACAGACTAATACATGAATACTTGCTTTAACAGTTGATATATGCACGTTCAGTTTGATAAAAGAAAAAGTATTTTGGCTTTTCCTGGTTAGGGTCACCACAGCAGAACACTGGTCCGCTCATGACTGGCAGTGGATTTTTACGGTGCTGAGTTGCCAGCTCGACGCCCAACCATCAAAGAAGGCACACCATTCATATACACACCTACCTGCATGTCTTTAAATGTCACTCAACTGCAGGGAAGACATGCAGACTCCACATAGAAGGCGCTCCATCTGAGAATCGAACAGGAGAACCTTTTGCTGTGAGGCGACAATGCTAACCGCTCCACCATCGTGGCCTGCATGCTCAGTTTGCTACAACTCTATAAAATACCAAAAAAGCTATATTTAACTTTAAGTGGTAGAATAACACTACTATTCAGCTGCATACATACCACTTGCTTCCCGCATCCTCACCAATCCAGCCCCATGGGTTTGGACATTTACCTCACAATCACATGTAGCTATGGAAAAAAAACCCAGAACAGAATACCATTATGAATACCAGTCTTACATTTATTCAGCTTTTAAGTCTTACAAGTGCTCTCTGTAGCTGATATTTACACAGGTATGAGTTTCTGCAGTCCTAAATTCCCTGATACAATGGTCAAGGATATTCCTCTTTCTCCTCCAGAGGTCAATGTAGTGGTGGGTAGATGGGTCACCAGTGCAGGGGATACCCATGGCACTTGTCACAACCCAGGCTAAACTATTCCAAGCTTCCAACTTATACTGAGAGCCAGAATAGTCCTCCTGCAGAAGCCTGGCACTGTAGTTCTTAACTAGAAGTTCAGTAAGAATCTTGGACTCCTGGGCATCCCATCTCTGTGCCCTAAACCTGACACCTTCTCCAAAATGCCTGACAAGTCTGCCATAGGTTTACAGCAATGGAGAATGATGCTTTCCCGTCAATTCCAGTCATCATGTTTACTGGGAGTGCACACACTGAAACTGTTGTGCTCCTCTTACCATCATGCAAACATGATGTTCAGAAGTGCACAGTGCTTGCATGACAGTAAGTGGAGCACAACAATAGCAAGCAAAGCAAATTCAAGGTTGTTGGATGTACGGGCAGTTATATATGTGTGTTAGACAAATGTGAAGGCCACAGCAGGCCAGATAGCATAAATATACTTAGACGAATATAGTACACAAAATACCCACAGTCATAGATTTGAGAAGAAATGTGATAATACATAGATAAATGAATATATAACTGACACAATTCTAGTGCATCAGCCCTCATACATATAATTAATATCAGTTACACCATGTCAAGTGTTATAAGTGAGAGTGACTGTAATGGAAGTGGAACAACAATACAATTGTATATAATGCATTGTATTCAAACCCAAGACCATGTGTATGGCAGCCCTACTCTTACACCTCTTCTCAAAAGAAGGTTGAGAAAACACTTGTCTACATTGCAGATCATTGCTATAAACTGCAATGTCACAACAGTGAAACAAAGGTTGTATACCTCGTATTAGAACCCCAAACCATCTGTACTCCAGCTGTATACTTAGACCTGCTGCCACAGGGATAGTTACATGACATTCCCTATGTTGCTAATCATTCTTAAGGTATTGCTGTTAACTACAGCACAACATCACATAACAGGTTTGCATGATTCCCAATTGTTTTAATTGAATGCATCCTGTTTTTATTTTTGTCTGTCTGGTCCTGTCTGGCCAGTTTTCCATTTTAAGCAGTGCAGTGCTCCAAACAGATGAGATAAGCACTGACAAACCTGACATTCATTTTTCTCCAGTTCCCATGTTTGCACTAAGTGGCACATCATGCAAACCCTGGCCAATAAAAAGAGACGTACTTCAAATGAGGAAAAACAACCTATGACCTACACACTAAAAATGCTAGTACACATGAAATATTACTACATAGGTCTGGATTTAAAATCTCAGAACAATGCACCTTCAGAACACAAGGATGGGTGCCTCACCCCTCTCTGCCATGCAAACAGCTTTGCAGCAAGGAACATAAATCATTATGCACACAGCCAACTGCAACAGCATCTACACTGATATCAAACCTATTATGTGTACATTTAGTAGTCCCTGATGTAGTGCACCTAGTGATTACACAACATGTCATGGTTGCTGCTTGCAAATATACAACTCTGTCTTTGATTTCTGTGTTTTTTTGGCCATTCTTCGTGTATCTGAACACTATTCTGAGACATGCAGTGTGTAAGCCATTCTATATCATTGACCTTAAAACATGTGAGGATATTAAGTGGAAATAATAGCATACGCAGTTGCCAAAAATGAAGGACAGGTTGGATGTGAAGGAACACAACCTAAGACATGTATGCTGCTTATTTACATTTCCAGCCTTACGTCTAATACTTTGTAGAACTAACCTGACACACCCAGTGGATTTAAGGCAGCCTGCAGTGCTGCTGTGTTTTATTTCTCTTGACACTAATCAGTCACAGCTGCAATCCATTAAAACCAAACACCGAGGGAGTCCCTGCACTGTGTTTACATCACCTACATGGATCCAAGTATTTGGGATTCAGCAATTCTGATGAGTTCACACCACATTTGCATGTTCATCATGCTGACAGCTCTGTATACATACTAACTAAAAGGGCAACCATGTAGCTAGGCAAACTGATGGCGAGGAGACTTGTTAATGTGGAGAAGAGTGAAGATGCACTATTACTTTGGGATATAACTGCACTTCAGAAAGTATGCTTCAATTTGTTCAGCTACATACTGCATATGCTGGAATGTATTTAAGAAAATTCTGAAGCAAAGTATTTTGAACTTTTATCTGTATGCATTACTTAGATGTGTACTGATGGCATGGGCATGCTTGCCAATCCATTTCAGAGGTATACAAGATTTCCAATATATGAAAATGAAATGCATTGTGATAAATATGTACAAATGTTTCAAGGATAGTTCCTTTGATAAGACATTTCACGTTTCAAAGATGGTTTGTTGGCAAAATGTGTAATTTTCCTGTTCTTTTGGTGGGGGAGCAAAGATGAGTTACTGTTATGGCACAGGCAAAGATAGACTTTTGTTTTATGGGTGGGGGAGCAAAGGTGAGTTACTGTTATGCGACAAACAAGGATAGACTGTTCTTTTGTGGGGGAGTTATTGTTACTGTTACTGAGTTACTGTTATGGCATGACCAAGGATAGACTGTTCTTTTGTGGGGGAGTTACTGTTACTGTTAGTGAGTTACTGTTATGGCATGAACAAGGATGCACTGCTCTTTAGGGGGGAGTTACTGTTACTGTTAGTGAGTTACTGTTATGGCATGAACAAGGATGCACTGCTCTTTAGGGGGGAGTTATTGTTACTGTTAGTGAGTTACTGTTATGGCATGAACAAGGATGCACTGCTCTTTAGGGGGGTGTAATGGTGTAAAACTGGATATGTTGCTCTTGTCACTCTCCTGCTTTGCATTCTGCCTGTTGTTATCATTTCACATATTTAGACTGTTTTATGTTTCCCCAGTGGTGAATACTGACTGGCTGCTTTTCTGTTTTATCTGGAAACAGTTATTTTGTAGTTATGTGATACTTATGTGTACTATCCTTCTGTTGTCTTTTAGGACACCTATGATTATGCCACCCAAGCGTGTCAATCCAGGGAGATCCCCCTTCACAGATGCTGAGAACTACGTGATTGTGGATGACTTTAGGCAATGGTGTTTTTCTCCAGGAAAGGAGACGAGGAGTTATGGCATGTAGGATGCGAATAAGGCAGCAGATAGTAGATGATGTCAATGCCATGGGTGACCATGGTAGAACATACGAGCAGGGGCACCACAGGGCCACTAACATGATCACATCTGCATGGAAGAGAGCAGCTGCAATGGGAGGTGACCAGATAGTTACCAGGGGAGAGTCTGCTATGGAACCATCACTAACCCCTACTGGAGTCCCTGGATAATATCAGAGATCCAGACAGCTCCCAGGACAGTGCAGTACAGTATATCTTGGATGTAGGAGCAAGAGTTTCTGAGACAGTAAGCACATCCCAGGAGGAGCTTCCAGGTAGGCTTTGGTATCTGAATGGTTGAATACCATTGTATGGTAAAACAATTGTAATCAATAAGTTAATTCTGTATCACATGCCTTTTTTTTGGGAGAGGGGATTGAAGATTGCTATAGTTATAAGCTTAGGTTAGCGCTGTCAACCACACTCTTGTTGAAATTATACTTAATAAACATATAAAGGGATAAATGTATTACCCCCTGTTACTATTATTTGTGATGATCTTGCCTTTACCCTTGGTTAACATCTTCAAGGACCACATGGACTACAGAGGAGTATCTAGACTACAGATGGTAAGGCAAACATGTTTATGTCAGTACTGCCGAGCAATTTAAAGAAATATTGTAGCGTGTGATGTTGATGTCAGGCCTGTTGTGAGTATTGCTGTACTGTCTGTAATAATGGCAGCACTGTTAGCTTGTTAGCATATATTGCAGTATAGTAGTGCAGGTATTAATTTATTCCTGTGTTTCTTGCTTTTTATCACACGTGATCATGACAGTGGGAGTGTGGTGCCTCTGCCACCTAATGTTAGTGTATCAGCAGAATCTGATGATGATAGTGGCCAAACTGAGGCACAGTCGAGGGCAGAGGTTGAATCTGACACAGAGGTTAACATACAGCCATCCCCTGCATTTCCATTTGACACAGCCAGTAGGCCTATGCCTAACCAGTCCAGTGAGGCCACAGATATTGGACAGGTGGAGCACAAGGACATTGAGCAGGGAAGTGTGGCTACTGCAGCTTCCATGCCTGTTGAGTCTGGTCATAGTCAAAGTGCAGGTGAGGTTGCATGTAGGAGGACTGATTGGGGTGCTTGGAGAAGGCCTTCTCCATCTGATGCAGGTGTCTCTTCCCATTCCACTCAATGTATGTTTAGAGCAATTACTGAAGCACAGGCACATTCCCATAGGTACTCCAGAGAAATGCTCAGGGTTGTGAATGTGGCCGAGTCTGACATGCGTGTCTGCCTCCACCATGTTGTCGATTCACTGAATCAGATGAATGACACATTGGAACAAGCAATTTCTGTAATGGAACATCTGCTGGGAGGGGAATGTCATCCTCATGGGTGTAGGTCAGTCACATCATCTGCTGTTAGCCAACATGGCCATGCCCAATCACGCTCCCATAGTGGACGTACTTCCACTGCTTCATCAATGAGTGTGCTGTCCACACCCAGGCATGGCAAGCCATGGGGTTTTGGATCTGGGCATCCCTGTAAATGGAGCTCATCCAGCAGACATCAGTCACATTCAGGTAGGAGCACTGCATCTGACCATGGGAATGTATGTACCAGTGCAACTCCTGGCAGAACCAGTTCTCGTGGTCAGGGATGACAACAATGAACTGCCATCCTACAATGCAGAGCATGCACCTGTCTGACATACCAAGATGTAGAGTCAGCACAGAGCTTGGCTGTGTTCGTGCAAACACTAACACACCAATTTTACCTGGAGGACCTCTACATATACACATAACAATTACTAATTTTGTCTCACTGACCATTTCTTAGTTTAGCCACACGTCTGCCTTCTTCTCTTTCTTACTTACACACACTCACTGAACTTTTGTATCAGCCTAGGCTTCCTGTCCCCCCACACAACATCCTTTACAAGTGATGATAACTGTGCCATATCCCTGTTTTTTATGTTTTGGATTCAGGGATACAAAAGCTTTGTGTCTGATGCTCAGGGTGCATAGCTAACTTATTGCTTAGTATATCCACATTTGTGGTGTTGAACTGGTAACTGTACCTTTCACTTATATTGGCCTTGGAAAGTTAGACAGTTGATAGTAACAAAATTTCCCAGCTTTATATTTGGATAGGATGGTCTTTTGAGGGTCGTGAAGTCAGAAACTGCAATGCGCATCGTTACTTTCTGACTCCTCTCTTTAAACATTTTCCATTACAAATGTATGGTGTTAAACTGAGGGCATGTAGTGATCATCAGTACTTTTGAGAGGTATGACTGTCTGAATCTTTGATGCCTGAGGCCTACTAGTTAGTAATGGACACATATAAGTCTCCGCTGTCACATGTTATGGTAAGCTCTGTACAGATCTCCCCCCTTTTACTAGTTTACCAGACAAAGTAATGAAATACAAGTATATGCCACACAGTCAATTTATTAAACAACACACTCCAGGATCAGGACTTACATTGTAAATGTGGGTGTTTTAGTTCAGGGCTGACTTTGTCTGATGTAAGCAGTACACAGCCAATAACCGCAAAAACAGCAGATCAGCAAGAGATGTTTATTATCACTCCACGAACAAACTGCACAGTACAAAAACAATAACACTGCTACAGTTCTCAGCGCATTTTCGTCGACATACACTTCATCAGAAAAGCTAAACAGTGCTCAGTGTGTGAAATTTATAAGTCAGCTGTTGTCTGAATCTACCAATGATATCTCCTAATTAATTAAAATGTTAATACATTCAATTAACATCCTTATTGTTGAAATTACAGATTTCTTGTCAGAGTCAAAGAATAAATAAATGAAATTGATACTTGTTAAATGTTTTGTACAATAATTCAATAAATTTAAATACTTAAAAGAACATTAAAAACCTAATAAATAACCCTCAATATATATGTATAAATATTTAAATACATGGAGTAAGTACACAGCCAATACATGGGAAAATAAAGGTTGTGTGAGTTGCTTGGCATCAATGTTAGTATATGTATGTGAGTAGGATGGAGGTGTATTGCCTCTATGTGTTGTCTCTTAGCCAGTGCAAGGGCATACTGAAAAGGCCTACGTCTGCCTAAACCCACAGCAGCTGCTGGTTCCCCCTGTGACTCCTAATCTGCTTGTGGCTGTGGTGACCTTGGCATTGGTGGTGGATGTGTGCTACTTCCCCTTGCTGATCCTGCTAAAGCTGTTTTCTCAAGATTATGATGTGTAGCATGGCACATACTGTGAATATTTCTGTACATGTCCATGTATTGTACTTCAGGGCTCCCCCAGATGTATCAAGGCAACTGAACCATGACTAGAGCAGCCCAATAACATGCTCTATGATATTTCTTTTTTGAGTGTGTGCCTCATTATGGCGTTCTTCTGTGGGTGTGTATGCATCTCTGATGGGTGTCATCATCTATGATTCCAGTGCATAACCTGCATCCCCAGTAAATGCCCCTGTGGGATATCCCCCTAGCAAACATCTGGTACAGTTGGGAGGTGTGCAAGATACGTGAGTTGTGGTAACTGCCAGGGTTGCAAGCGCACACATTCAAGATTATTCCCTTGGCATTGCACATGGCTTTGCAGTTGATACAGTGATAGCCCTTTCTGTTAATGTAGAGCCTATCCTGTTTTCTTGTTGGTCCCTTCATTTCTACATGTGTGCAATCTATGGCACCCAGTACTTCAGGGTAGTGTGCTTCATGGTAGAACTCCTGCATATTTCTGGCCCTGTGCTCATACCTACAGGGAAAATATGTGTTTACTGGCATATTGTAGCATAGCATTCAGGTCTTAATGGAGGATCATGGATGCTGATCCTGTGACACCCCCAGAATGTCCCCTGTTGGTCTCTGAAAAGTACCTATAGTAAGATTCTAAGGGCTACACATACCTTTGTCTCCACTAAAATGGTTTCCCCTCAGTTGGCTCTTGCACTGAGTTGAGGATGGCAGAGGTAGCAGAATTCCTGTAGTGTGTCCCTTTCCATCCTGTAGCACTCCACATTTCCCACATCATGTAGGTTGTGAAAAGCTAAACAGGGCCGGAAAACTCTTCTCCTTCTCAGCCTAGGCCTACTGGCAGCAGCAGCAGCATAGGCTTCAGCCTGTTGTACATACAAATGAATTAAAGCAGCAGCAGCTACTAATATTCTGTCCATGTGGACTCCTTTCCATGTCTGTATTCCAAAAGTTTTGGATTCCACAGGAAAAAAAACATCACTAAGTCTACAGGGATGCTTTTTAGCTTGTTGAATATCCAAACCATGTTGGAATTGTTAATTAACATGCAGTTCAGCTGCTTATGCTGTAAATAGCATACCACAGTGAAAAACGACTGTGTAGGCTTTATTGAATCCTCCTGTGTATCTATATGTACCTACCTATCTCTCTCTCTCTCTATATATATATATATATATATGTATAGAGAGAGAGAGAGAGAGATTTGTGTGTGTATGTGTGTGTGTTAGTATTTATGTGTGTGTTAAAAGGCATCCGACACTATGTAAATAAAATGTTTTAATGTCAGTGACAGCTCAGACAAACAACTCAGATTAAAACACACATAAAACCTATGTAAGGCTTATATATAGCATTTAATTAGCAGATGACCAACTTAACAAGGCAGCACTTAAATGTAACTGAATGGAAAAGTATTGATAAAGCACAAATCTAAATTGAAGTAATGGGACAAATGTGTAAACAATAACGTTGTTACAAATGTAGTCCATCAGGGAAGATGTCACTATTATCAGGATGTAAAGATCGTAGAAGGAAGCAGTCTGAGGCATGTATGTATGAAAGCACTAGCTGCTGCAGTTGCTGCTCACTGATAAAAGTTGTGCAATTCCACCCTCTTGTGGACAAACTGAAAATACTTTTAAAAATTGTGAAAGAAATTATGTTTTAACCATATTCATTCTATCCAGTCTTGTGTAGTACTTCCAATGTTATTTCCCAGAAGTGTTCATTAATACTTTATTGTGCTTTCTCTGTGACTTATATATTGTAGCCACATATATCTCGTTGATACCAGTAAGAGCAAAAGCAGCATTTTATATGCAACAGTACATGTTTGTGGAGATCACTCAAGGAGAGTTTGATTAAGACTAAACTCAGAGAGTACTTTTGGTATAAAGAAAGTGTTTGTTCTAAAATCACAATACCCTTATGAAAAGCCAAGAAAGGTTAAACAGACATAAGGGCTTGTAATCCAAATATCTGTCTAGAAAAGTTAAAGCTTCCAGCATGGAAGTCTTCCAGGTTTGTAATTTTAGAGAAGAGCTGGCAGGAGGTTCAAGAGGAACTTGAATTTACTTCTCTGAAACAAAATACAAATCTCAGGTGAGAACCCACTTTCTTTCTTTCTTGGTGGTCTAATGTGCAAAACTCCCTTTAAGAATTGCTTAAATCGAAATAAAGATGGTAGGGGGTTGTCTGGTGGTAAATAAGCTGACATGAATAAAATGTGTCTCCTACTCTTAATCAAACTATCCAACTACCTGCCTTCTTCCCTAGCCCACAGAATAAGTGTGAGAAAGAATTCCTCATTGCCTGGATATACATAGACAGTTGTGATGCTATCTGCGCAAAACTAAAGGGTCTAGTTAAATCAACTTTTTGGATCTTAAAATGGTAAGAAAAAGAGATAGCATGTCTCTAACCCTACTATATCCCGATGGCTTTCTTTTTCCATTCAGTTCTGCTGTTCCAGTCACAGCAAAAATTCTTCTAAGAAAGTCAAAGCTCATTTTTATAGAATAGGTAGCTCAGTTAGGGCTTTTTGGAAGGGTGTGGACTCCAAATCCATTCTGTAAGCAGCTATGTGGTCCACAGTTAGCATGTTTAGTAGTTTCACTACTGCTGTTCTTTAGGACATTTCTGACTCTGATTCAGCACCATATGCCCTCTCTTCTTGATCTTTGGCTATCTTCCTGTTAGTAAGGATTATGACAAAAGTGATCTTATGAAGAACTTAGAGCAGTTGTGCAGGTAAATTCCAATGACAATAGATGCTGGAATAGAACACTGCTATGTTACAAATATCCTTAATTTATCCCCAGATAATGTATTTTCTGGCCAGGGCAGGATATCCATTTTTCTTTTCACTGTGACTTGACTAAGAGCAGTAGCCCTCAGCCTCCCATTCCAAGGGCAAGAAAACCCTGAGCTTTGGCACGTCCATATGTCCCTCTTATATTAGTACATCCACTTGTGATAATGTAACAGATACAGCATGTGAGCAAAAAGCCAGAGCTTTGTGGAATGGCTAAATGTATAGCATCCTTTGCAGGGCATGCCCCATCTGGAAGAATAATACAATAGTGATCTATTCAAATATCAACTGCTATAGCATTTTATTTTCACAACTGTACTTTTTTGAGGTTTAGAGAAAGTTTTATCTACTACCACTGGAGAGATTAAGAAGTCACATTTTCTTTTTTAAACGGCCCCTGCCTCTAATTGTTGTGTTCACTACATTTACTTGTACTTCCCAAGCCATCTCCTTCCTGGTTGTCTGACATTGAAGTTTACTTCATGTATTAGTTCAATTACCACATAATGTCCTTGTCACTTAGCAGTGATATTGTTTTGAGAGTAAGAGCAAGAACAAAAACTTGATCCCCCACCAAAAAAATCCCTGCCCAAAAGATCCCTGTTGTGCACTGCTTCTTGGATTACTTTACCCCTTTCCAAATATGCTGCGTAATTGGCATTATGGACTTCACTCTCTCCTGAAATAGAAGTACATGGAATGTCCAGCCATATAACAAATCAAAACAATTAAACCTCTTGATCACTTGGGGATACTTCTCTTATTGAAAACACTATGGTAATAGCTAGTCCTGGTATTTTTAGTTATTTATTTATTTACTTACTTACTTACAATTGTTTACCGGGAAATTCCAACCGGACACAGATCATTTTTCAGCAGAGGCCTTGGGAGAAATGCACCACAGAACAATAAATGAGCAGCAGAGTACATGAAGAACAAGTGAATATACATACAATAGCAAATAATAAATACTGCACTTAACATTAGCTATACATACAATATGAAACATAGTAATGAAGAGATATAGTAATATCTAGCTAGAGGTTAGGAATAAAGCTAGGATGTATATACGGACAGTACTAAGCTCAAATGGATACTGTTCTAAACTCATATACCTAAAGCTTATATACAAATATTGCAATAGACTCAAGCAGATATAAAGCAGATGCTCCACATGAGGGTGGAACAAGCTAGAAGGGCTAATGGGATGGAAGGGGAAAATAGAGGAGTAAGAAAGGAGACTGAGTGACTAGTATACATGGTAGTGACAACCTGCAGAGGAAAGAATGCCATGAACAGATGGTGAGAGGCAGGGTGACTAGGGGAGGGGAGAGGACGGAGAGGTAAAAGGAAGGTTACTAGTTGGGACTGGTGCATGAGCATAACCAGAGACTTTTTAAGTGAGATTTTAGTGCAGTCTTGAAGTGATTGCAAGAAGGTAGTGTGGTTATAGAGGGGGGAGATTGTTCCATAATCTGGATATGATGCAGGAGACTAGTGCTTCTCCTGCTGAGTTCTTGAGTTTGGTCACTAGAAGTAGATTTTTGCTCCTGGAGCATAGAGGTCTAGTGGAGCAGTAGGGCTGGAGAAGGTTTTGAAGGGATGGGACTTTAAGAAGATGGTTTACTAACTTATGGGTGAGAGAGAGTTGATGCAGGTGAAGAAGTTGAGGGACTTTAAGCCAATCAATTTTCTAAGTGAGATACAGTGGTGGCTGCAATAAGATGCACCAGTGGCAAACTTAGCAATGTTATTATAGAAAGCCTTGAACTTGTTTAGGTCTATTTCTCTAAGGTAGCTAAGTATAGGGGTGTTCTAGAGTAAAGTGGAGATTAGGCGGGAATTGGCAGCAGAAATTCTGCATGTCATGGAGAGAAATTTTTTGTTTCTGTACAATGCACCTTGTTTTTTGTGAACCTTTTTTATGATACGAGAAATTCAACCATTCTCAATTACTTTTTAACATTGATTTCAATGTTCAGTTAAATGGTTCCATTAACTTGTTTCTTTAAGGATTCTGAAAACTCTGGCACAAGTGTTTCATAAATTTTACATGACAAGGTCTGGTCTTTCAAGACTTCCTCAGGTATACCTACCCAAGAAAATTGCTCTGGAGTTAGCTGTTTGGAGTAGAACTGCTTTGGAAAACTGGGTGGCATAGTCCAGCACCACCAACATATACTGATGTTCACAGCTGGACCTATCTAATGAAACCACTATATCCTTCACAGTGCTCTCAGAAGAGATCTGGATTATGGACATTGAGATTAAATGACTTTAGAAAGTGGGCAGCCTGTACATTTTTAACCAGACTGGACAACAAACATTCTCCAGCAGGGTACAGTTAGTGCCCAATAAGTATTATTAAACTGCAGTGAAGCTTGGACAGCAAAAAATGGCCGCAATTTCTTTACATTCACTAAATAGTGCTTTTTTCTTTGGTGAGCATAAAAAAAAAAAAGAAACTAAGAGAAACAAGTAAAGAAATTGTATGTTCTCAGTTGCGTTTATGCGTGTCTATGCATCTGTGAATGTGTGAAAGAGAGAGATGGAGAGCACATAGTAACAGCTTCCAAATTTAAAATGCAGCCATCAGCATGAATTTGCTTAACAAAAAAAAGGAAGAAACTCTAATGTTTGGCATTACTGACTAACTTTAGTTCTCAGTGATTTATCAACAAACTGATCATTTTACAAGGGACAAAACAGCACTTTGTGGTAAAATCAGGGCCAGTGAAGAGTCATGGGGAGCAGTCGCCGTGCATTCTATGATTTGCCCTCAATGGAACATCTGAGGTATAGTCATTTAACAAAGTGTGTGTGTGTGTGTGTGTGTGTGTGTGTGTGTGTGTGTGTGTGTGTGTGTGTATGCATTTCTATGAATATGTGAGTCTGTCTGTCTGTATGGAATACTGAATGTGTGTGTGTGTGTGTGTGTGTGTGTGTGTGTGTGTGTGTGTGTGTGTGTGTATATATATATATATATATATATATATATATTATTTTTTTTTTTACATTTGTTAACCATATTTTTTTATTTTATTTTACATTGTTTACCAGGAAATTCCGACTGGACCAGGTCCATTTTGGAGAAAAGCTCCAACATCAAGTTTTACAAATACAGTACATCCAGCATAATACACAAAACAGGTTACATCATGTATGCTGAGCATAGTAATATAACAAGAATATATATATATATATATATGGGTTACCTTCATTTCATCGACAGCTCATTTCACTGACAAGCAAATCAGCAAGACCATTTCACTAAATGTTCATTTCACTGACCCCCTCATATTATAAATGTTTAAGCTATAGAGATGGATACTTACAAGTGCAAGGAATAACTGTTTTGCAGAAAACAATATATAACCAAAGTATGTGGAGGGCTTCGCCCCACACACACCCCCATTGTGGGTGGCTGTGCCCCCCACACCCCCCTTACTATATATTCTAACTCCAGGTTCGCACTACAGTGGGGAAAAGGTCATATATCACTGTTGATGAAATGAGTTGTCAATGAAATGAGTTGTCAGTGAAATGAGGTTTCAGTGAAATGGTCTTGCTGATTTGCTTGTCAGTGAAATGAGCTGTCGATGTTCTGAAGGTAACCTAGATATATATATAAATAAATAAATATATATATATATATATATATATATATATATATATATATATATAAACAATTAAAACTTTGTATCTAATAAAATTACGAATGGAGAAAAAACACAGCTGAGGCCGAACAGTTGTCTAGCGCTTTCATTCCTTTATTGTTGCTAGGAACTTCATCAGAACTGAAAAAAGTATATAGCCATGCTCTATAAATATGCTGTATACAGGAATACATAATTTGCATATGATGTGATTAGTGGCCAATGGCCAAAGATTTCTTTTCATAATACAAAAGAAGAATTCAAACCAATGATTATGTCCTCATGTTAATTCAAGGGCCAATGAAAATGTTTTCAATTCTTACCAATAGTCATTGTGATGTGTGTGTTATAACAACTTTTGAAACTAACTAAGAGTGAGTTGAACAAATACTTAATACCATTGTTTTTTTATGATGTTACTGTGTTTACTTCAGTGGCGGCTGGTGACTTCAAATCATAGGGGGGCTGCAGGAGACAGCTGGATGGGTGTGGCCAACAAGATGGGGTGTGGCCAACAAGACGGGTTGTGGCCAACAAGACGGGGTGGCTATGGTGCAATGGGATCAATGCTTCACATACTTATTTACATGAAATAAATGCTCAGTCAGTATGGCACATGCTGAATAGTCTACACAGCACACATTGTTACATACACACATTGGTTTGAACACTTACCTCTGCGGTATACTGCAAACAGTACTTCATACTCCGTTTCTGCACCTGAGGAGAAGCTGTCATGCACCTTAGAAGCTGTGGTCTGGAACACATCAGGACATACTGGATTTCTCCCACCCCCTTTTTCATGGAGGCTCAAAAGGGACAGTTTTAAGTTTCCCAAAGCAAAATATTCACATGACCCCCAGCTGGTTCCAAATAGGTGCTTGCAGTCTTTCAGTTGTTCCAGTTAGGGGTTTGCACATCAGATCTGTTTCCATTGGTTCCTGTCCTCTGCATCTTGCTCTGTCACCACATCACTTCCTCTACCACATCCATAAATCTAATTACAAGTCCTTCCTCTTTTCTAGACCCATTTCTATTTTGTCAGCTAACAAAAATATAAAAAAAAAAATAGAGTATAACCAATTCTTCAAACATATTAACAACTATGCTCTGCTTTGTGATCAATAGAATGGCTTCAGGAATGCCTTTAGCACTATGAGAACTCTACTAACAGACTGATAAAACATATAGTAGCATAAATGAAGGATATCTAACAGCAGGCATATTCCTTGACATAACTTTAACATTTGAGGCTATAACATAAAGCCTTGTGTACAAACTTAAAAAAAATTGTGGTAATACAATATCCTAATTCCATAACTATCTTAAAGATAGAGCATTCCAAATTTTATATCTACTCAGATATGACAGCACTTAGTAATGGTGCTCCCCAGGGCTCTATCCTTGCCTGCCAACTATTCTCACTATTTGTCAGTGATGTCTCAGTAGAGCTACCTCAGCATAATATTAGCATGTACATTGGTGCTATGCTTCTATTTTATGCCAGTAACAAACATTGCTTCCCCTACACAAATCAACAAACAAAAAAAATACGCTGACCTCAGTGCTTGGCTTCAGAATAATAGACTGGTAGTCTGTGAAAGCCAATGTCATGATTTTTTTCAAGCATTTAAAAACAAAACTCAGTAACTATCAGAAGTAATAATTAAAGATTTAAAAGGCAACTCTATTTCTGATGTCAAACAAAATGGGTCTATTCATAGACACCAAAACAGCGAAATTGACTTCTGGGTATGACAAAAACTTTCCTAGGGTAAGGAAGCAATTGGCCAGTACCACAACTTTGCCCTTTTCCCCACCATAGTGTGACCTTCCTTAGCTTCAATAACCACACAGATGAAATGCCAGTTAAAACTATACTATGAGATATCCTACCTATTATCCCCTGCTTCATTTAAATCTATTGCCAAAAAAGGTACTGTATCCAAAACATGAATATGCCCTACCTCTGCTCACTATGCACTCTTCCTGTAACTGTCAAAAACTATGGTTTACCAAAATAAAAATATGTACATCTGCTCTACTTGCTGAAAAAATGACACAGCATTTTAAAGTACTTCAGACAATACACTGACCACAACAACGCTATAGCTACTCTTCTACTAGGAATGCATGTCCATACACTGAATCATTTTTGTGGCCACTTACACTGGAAAGACCTGGGTAAAAGAACACACACAATTAATTTATAATTGATTGATGAAAATTACCACAGAGAAAAAAAGAAGAATGAGTTCTCAGTCTTGAGAGCTACACAAGGCAGGATAAACTAGGACTATATAATATGACCAAAGACAAACTAAAGAAACTACGGGAATAATTAATTGGGCCTAATGGACCATGCTACTAAAGGTACATTGTAGGTTCTCAAGCTGTGTTTCGCTGGTAATCCCTCAAGTCACCAATACGTTCTTGATTCTTTACCTAGATATCAATAGTGTATTTAGGTTTTCTCATACAAAAGGACTGTCATAATTGCAGAAAAAAAATCTAAACGCAAACATTAGGTTTGCTTAGTACATTATTCTCTCAATTATTCATTTGTAATCAAATGCATACATAATCATACAATGCCTATATACATTATTCATGCTTTAACATCACACAGTTTTCAGCATTTCTTATTTATTTATCAATTGATTTCATTTGTTTACCATGAGTTTGACTGGGAGCAATACAGAGTCTCCTTTTCAGCAGTGTGCCTGGGAGAAAAGCTCTAGATGATGTATATGAAAGATCATACATAGTGTAATATAACATTTTACAAGTGTATACACAATCTAGTGAATTAAAGCATTTTGTAAAAGTTTATACATTGATTGCATAGAAAAGGTAATTCAATATATACAGAAAAAGTACTTCAATAGTATTTTGAAAACTCTGCATAGTAATGTGGTCATTACAGATAGTACGATAAGGCACTGATACACATCAATGTTCTAAGCAAAGGAAAATGATGAGCATAACTCAATATACAGAAATACATGACTTTAGTGGATCAGTAGCACTGCTTACATTATATATATATATATATATATATATATATATATATATATATATTTTTTTTTTTTTTTGTCTGCAGCCTTATTAAGGAGTGACTTCATAATTTGAAAAACACATCTACAGCTTACATCAAAAACTATGTGATAAGACCAAAGGAAATCTTATATTGTTGCTGTTTGTAAATCAAAAGATGAAATGACTGATGTTTTGAACTGGTAGGTAGTACATTTGCATTTGCAGTACTGTGGTACTAAATTCATTGTAGCATATTTTAAAAAATATTTTCAGGAAGACTTGCAGAGGTGATTACAGAAATTTTCCAACATAATTTTAAGAAAAACATTCATTTTGTCAGCAGAAGGTCCATGCTTGCAGGAAATGCATAATATGGAAAGTAAACATTCATGTGAAAGTCAGGAATCTCAATAATGTACTGGCCATATGAACAGTCAATGTCTTTCATGAGTGACACTTGTATAACACAGGATAATTAATGCTATAACATCCTGATTGAACTACATTCTGGCTGGAAGAAATAATATTCTCGGAGGCAGTATGTTCTACATAAATGTATCAGTGATAGACTTTCCTAGGAATCTCTCCTTGGGCCACATTAGTTAATTATTAAATCAATTAACTGAATTCATTTATATAAGTTTCAGGTGAGCATGCCTCTTCATGCTTAAGATGCCAACAAGCTGTCAAATATACACACAAAGTTCACTCTGGAAGTCCAAATGAGGGAATGAGACCAAAAAAGTTAACAAACAAATGCTTGATAATCCAGACAGTTCTGTCGTAAAACAATGCAAGCATATAACCACAAGTAAAGTTCAAAACCTGGTAGTTTAATAACGCTTGTACACAAAAAATACGTTTTCGAGTACCTTCATCAGAAATCACATCAGCTTTCACTAATTACACCCTCCAGCTGTCAAATATAGTTCCACTGTAATCACTATCACTCAAACTTTAAAAGTAGCAAGCAATAGCATTAAAAAAAACTCGATTCACTGCTCTACTGTCTACAGAATCGGATGAGTATTACATACAGATTTCTTTACTTACTTCTTAATGAATAAATGAATTTTTGCCTCTGCTCTGCTGCAGTTGGTAGGGTAGATTTTCAGTTCACTGTCTCACAGAACTCCACAAGCCTCGGATGCCTCCTCCTGATAGTTATCCTCGCCTCTATGTAATTTTAAATTGTGCCAAAAGTTAAAACAAAAAATGTTTGCAAAAGTCAAACTAATGCTAACAGGCTCAGCCCAACAATCAGGTCCACTAGTTAACTAACCGAAAACTGACTGATTGATTCTCGCTCTTTTCCCAGCACATAAAGCCCTGGAAGAGAGCGACAACCAATCAGCAGCATTTTTCCAGCAAGCCGTCATGACGCGTGCCTGGACGCCGCAGATCGAGCCCCTTCCAAGTCTATGCGGTTTGTACTCAACCGCATAGACTTCTGGGCCATCACAATAATGCTTCATTGCATCCTCCGGGCTGCAATGAAAACAATGTGCAAGAAGGAAAAAAAAAAGCGCTGTTTAAAACCGCGATTGATGTGCGCATAATCTTGCATGTACTTTGAGTCACGGACTCGAAATTTAAAGCGCAAAGAAAGATTTTTTTTTTTTTTACATTAAAAAATCATAACTACACAACTAAGTCAACTGAGCTGAGGGGGCTGCAGTCCGGCAGTCCGATGCCACGAGCCGCCCCTGGTTTACTTTTAACTGATAGTTAGATTTCCAATTAAACTAGAAGCTGGAAAATCATAGGACTGACCCTGTAATAGTAGTGGAACCATTGCTTATGTTCTATCACTGTTTAAGAACTAGTGTAGTCAAAACAAACAGTCAGTACATGTTAATTTGCCCATCTTAAAGCACATTTAATGTTCAGAGAGTCATTAAGTCCTGGATGAGTGTCCGAGTTTAAAAGTAACTGCCACCTCAGTTCTTTTAACTCTAACAGAGTTTCACAGTCTCCAAAAAACTGTCCAACTTGTTCCAGTACTATGAATTTAAACCCGTTGAAGTTTGTGCATAGTGCACTGTGCTTACCTAGCGCATTACTGTCGTCTTTTCGTCTGATGGCAGATAAATGTTCCTTTACTCTATCAGATAATTTTCTGATAGTTTTTCCCATGTAAAATGCTGGGCAGGAGTTACATGCAGCAGTGTACACTAGGAACATGGCGTGACAGTCAAAGTGGTTGTGAAATTTGACTGTTAGATCACAGTGCACGAAAGTGAAGCTGCTGCCAGTCCACACGTGTTTGCAAACTACACACTGATTACAAGTAAACATACCTTTGGGACCTCTGTTTGGTACATGCTGAGGATAAAAGAAAGGTTTATCTTTTTCAAATGACATTTTGAGCGTGGTGGTCCGTTTATAAGAAAAAGTGGGACTTTGTCCCAGAACTTTCTTGAGGTCTGCATTTGTTCGTATGATGTTCCAGTTTTTTTGCAAGACTTCTCTTATGTTTCTCATGTCTCTACTGATGGGGAGCGGGTAACTGCAGTTCCTATCCGTGGAATTATTTGTGTAATCATTGCGTTTAGGGATGAAACCATGCAGTAAGATTGGTTTATGCCATGTGTGTCTTTTTTCTGCTACTTCTGTAAAAACTTCACTTATTAGTTTTTCAGGGTAGTATCTCTTCTCGAACATGTGGGATAAGAATTTACATTCTTGTAAAAAGGTACGGTCATCAGATATAATTCTTGAAAGTCTTATGAACTGTCCTTTTAACACGTTCCGTTTCATAAACAAAGGATGTTGGATCCGAAAATCAAGAAAATTATTTCTGTAAGTGTCTTTGCGATACACATTGGAGTTGAGAGTGTATCCTGGGTTTACTATGGTAATTTCAGTATCCAAAAAGTTGATTTTATCACCGCATCCTGAAGTCTAAATAAGGTAGGCTGTTACTGAGGTTCTGTATGAAAATATCAAGTTCATTTTTGGGACCTTCCCACAGAAAAAAGATATTGTCAATAAAGCGTCTATAAAGATGTACTTTGTTGAATTGTTCCAGAAAGGACAGTGTTTCAATTTCCCATGTGCTTAAAACTAAATTTGCAAATGCTGGGGCCATTTTGGACCCCATAGCGACTCCTTTTACTTGTTGATAAATTTGGCTGTTGAAATGAAAGAAATTGTTGGTTAACACAACTGTGGTAAGGGAAATCAGTGTCTCTACCACGTCAGCACTAAGACGGGCATACTTGGTGAGAAAAAGCTCTAATGCTTGTATTCCTTCGAGATGTGGGATGTTAGTAATATATATATATATATATATATATATATGTATGTGTGTGCATTGGTCATGATAGAAGTTGAATTTTCAGAAACTCAAAATTCATATTGTCGAGATGATATGATGGAGTTTCTGAAAACTTCAAAAGACAAAAAAAATCCACCTTTTTTTCTACATTTTTGCAAGTGGTAAGCCACCTCCACACCCCCTACATGTTATATATACCAACTCTGAGATTGCACTACAGTGGAGAAAAGGGTAAGTTTCCCAATCTTCACTGTACCACAATCTCCATTCAAAAGCTTTGATTTTTTGGGAAATTCATATCATCTCGACAATATGAATTTCGAGTTTCTGAAAACACGAGCATTGATCCGAGCTGTAATATATATATATATATATATATATATATATATATATATATATCATCATATATATATATCTCAGTAGCTTAGCTAGGATGGGGTGAGTGGAGCAACCACCCCAGGTGCAAAGTTTAGGGGTGCAATTACAGATCCTGATTGTTCTTCAGTGCAGTGATCTCCTTTTCCTTTTAAACTGCAATGCGTTGCTTGTAGATGGAGCACTAAATAGATTCATTTCTGATCTCAGATGTGATAATACATTCCAGTACTGCAAGCAGTTGATAAAGTTTAAAAGGAAAGCATTTTTTTTCTTTTTCTTTTTTCTTTTCTTTTTTTTTTTTAGGCATAGCAGGTAGCATTGTTGCCTCAAAGCAAAAAACTCAGCAATTCGATTCTTGGCTGCAGTCCTTTCTATGAGGAGTCTGCATGTCCTCCCTGTCTTCATGTGGGTTTCCTCCTTGTGTCCCAGTTTCCTTCCACATTCCAAAGACATGCAGTAGGTGGATTGCACACTCTAAATTGGACACAGCTATGAATGCATATGTGTGTGTGTGTGTGTGTGTGTGTGTGTGTGTGTGTGTGTGTGTGTGTGTGTGTGTGTGTGTGTGTGTGTCTGCGCCCGCACACTATGGAACAACAGCAGCATGCCCCGCCACCCAGTGGTGTATACATTGGCAACAGATGATAATCTCTTTTGAAATGATACCCCAGCTCCAGGGGTAAAAATGGGAAAAAGTGGGTTATGGTTGGATGGAAAGTATTTTTGTTATAATACTGTATTTTACACACACACACACACACACACACACACACACACACACACACACACACACACACACATACATAAACACCTAAAGGCTCACTTGTTCATCTACAGTATGTCTTTGGGATGTCAGGGAAAACTGAAGCATTGGTTGAAAAGCCACTAAGAAACTGGGAGAATGCAATCACTCTACACAAAAGGCATGCCAGCTTAGAAATGAACTGGAAAACTAAGAACTATGAGGCCAAGAAATCAGTTAAGTTAAAAAAAAAAAAGAAATCAGCTAAGTTTAATAACCTGAATGAGTCAATGATTAAGCTCTCTTTCTCACACTTCCAAGGTCTGACACACTGCACATTAGGCAAATACAATGCAGGTTACAGACACCACTATGACAGACAATAATGTTTTCATAGCTTGCATAGCCTTGGCCTGCAAATATAAAGCAGAACTAACAGACAGAGTGTAAGAAATGTACAACTACATTTCAGCCTTTGCTCCACAGGACATATGCATGCACAGTATGTATGTCTGGGCAGAGCATTAAGGAATAACAACATTAGTGTTGTAATTTTGGTGTACTATATAGTTAATGTGTGCATAGTAGTGTCCCCCCAGACTGGGACAAACAGATGCTTGGTGCACAGATGTTACCAGTAGTGTAACTGAAATCTGCACAGAGGCCAACAGATGGAGAGTGCATAAAGTTCACAAGTGGTGTGCTATGCAGTTAAGGTGTGCACACTATGGAACTTCTGCACATATGACCTCAGCTGGATGGTGTACTCAGTAGTGCACATTGTAGCTGAGAAGAAAACAATATGCACTGTGTACTGATGTGGTGCATGCTGTCACATGACATGAAGATGAAAAACATAGTAATCAGTGACAGGTACAGCACTATGCAAGATGTACATGATTTAAAGTTGTAGCACCTAGTTTTTCATAATGGACTCTGCAGCCACTGCATACAAGCCTAGAAAGCTCACTGGTTTTCAGTGATAGTCGTAGGTACTATGAATAAATTGGCTTTTGGCAGGCCATAAGGGGATACCATATATACTGCCGAATAGTTATGGAGGACACTCAAGGAATGAGTGTCAGAGGTGGCATTCCTCACACTGCTGCAGCTGGTCTGCAATAAATTGGATGATGTGTACCAGTAATGGTCACTATTATGTCCAAATGTTGGCCTATCCTGGCCCATGTGAACACTTTGGCCTGACCTTCCTCAAGGGTTTCCTGTCCAGACAAGCACTCACGATGTAACCCACAGATAATTTTGTTTCCTGCTTGCTACACCCTGGGCATAAGTATGCGTGGTGGTAGCGTGCAGTATCTGTACTTCTTATTGCATCATTTTTAGTCAAACAATGGTAGAAAAATGGCGGTGTTATCAATTATGTGTCTCAGCTGTATGCAATTCATCCTAATGGAAAAAAGCAGTGCATGTTCGAGCTGCACAGATGCCTGGGTGATATGTGTGCACCTGTTATGAGCAATAGCGGCATTCTGTGGGTAAGTGTAGTACATGCCAGCAAGTCAAGCAGCAGGCAGGAACACAGCCATTTGGTTTCAAACATGTGTCATACTGTTAAACTCTGAATTCATGAAATTGCTGACATTTGCATTTATGATGCACACTGGCAGCATGTGTGGCTACAAAGTGCATACACATGACACAGTAGCTACTAAGTAACTGTTGTATGGCATGCTGTGTATTGCACAGAGTTAGTGTGCTGGGGAATGCTGGGGTCACTGCTGTGTGTTGTTTTAATAGGCAGTTCACTTCCTGGCATCCACTTCAGCTTCATTATGTATGCAGACATACTGAACAGCATACATGTTTAACTATGACCTTTGTATAGCGTAGTACTACTGGTGTACACAGCTGAAATACATATGTGCATGTCTATAACTGGATTTTGCAATGAGTAGACAGAAATGAATGACACAGATGCATTAATATTTACATGATTATTGACCTTTGTGGTAGTTGCATTATGCTTCAGTTCTACAGGTCATGTCTAAAAAAACAAGAATATTCATTTTTCAGAGGAAGATGAAAATTCAGTACTATGTACTGACAATGAGCTTCTTTTGGTCAGAGAACAGTAAGGAATAGGGGGAGCACACATGTGTCAGTGTAAACTGTTGCAATTTTTTCACACTGATTGTGGACATAGGCAATTTAGTACTGAGTACATGCCTATGTAGGTGATAAGATAGGCCAGAGAATAATTTATTTTATTTGTTTACTGACATTTGTTTACTTGGATAGTCCAGTTGAGCGCAGGTACCCTTTTTCAGTAGAAGCCCAGGGAGAAAAGCTCCAAGGTATCATATTTAATGCAATCAATATTAACAATGTATATCCAGCTGCAGAAATGCAGCACTGCAGGGGTCTATATTATAACAATGAACAATCAAATGATAGAACGCTGTTATATCGACCCCTAAATGTTGAATTGTCAAAACAGCGACTGGCCGGAACAGAGATTTTTTTTCCCGATGGAAAAAAATCACTGGTCCCAAAAACAAAACCAACACTAAACACTAAATAACGTGGAGGGCTTTGCCCCCCCCCCCACTTAAATATACCAACTCTGAGATCACACTACAGTGAAGGAAATGGCACAACCCGGACAATGGCCTAGCATTTTTTTCCCTGGGAAAAAAATTGCTGTTACGGCCATTCTCTGTTTTGCCAGTTTGATGTTTAGATGTTTAGGGGTCAGTGTAATGGGTCTATATTTCAACATCGAACACTTAAAACAGTGTACGATGTTACATCAACACATTTTCAGCGAAAGCTGAAAATGTGGAATCTGAAGAACAGCAATTTCTTTCCTAGGGAAAGAAATCGCTGTTCCAACCCCCGCAAAAAAAAAACACATTACACAATTCCAAACACATACACACATACCCAATCCTAATTATACCCCCCCCAAAAAAAAACAGTAAACAACTAAATACACATATGCACATAACCCAAACATACATTTAATGAAAAAAAAAAAAATAAACATTTTTAACCATATGCACTTACCTTAACCCGCACCCTAGCCCTAAGGTCAGTAACTCTCGCACATTCACATAAACAGCTCCAAACACACACACACTTACCTTAACCCTAACTCTATCCCCCCTAAAACAAAAGTAAAGAACTGAAAACACATACACATGGAACTCAACCATACATTTAACATAAAATATACAACAGTAAACACTTTCATACATATGCACTTACCTTAACCCGCACCCTAACCCTAAGGTCAGCAACTGTTGCACAATCACGCTCAGGAGCTATACCGGACAAGGGACCGTACTACACTTCAGAACATGGCAAAACAATGAAGCGGTCAAGTGACTTCTTTCCCAGGGAAAAATTTTGCTGAACAGCTGCTTCGCTGTTTTGCCTGTTTGCTCTACATGTGTCGATGAAAATGCATTTGACATAATGCGTTTTCGTTGAACTCATAGGAACCCAATGTAACAGCATTCGATCATCTGATCATGTTCTAAAGTAGACCCAACTGCAGGATGTACTGGAGCTGTCACCTTGGCACACAGTGAGCTAAACCCTTGTCAGCTTCATACCTGAATGTATATCATGGGAGTTCAGGATGGTGTTGACACTAGTGCCATAAACAGGCAGGCATGCATGTGACATCTGAGTTTTGCCTGAGTGAGGCTGTCATACATCATTTGATGATGTGCGATAAAACACTTTTAGCTGTCAGATTAGTGACACAGCCATGTCAACATGAATAAGAAGACACAGCAATGATCAATATTTCTGTACAGCAGACATGAGTCAGCACTATGTCTGCATCATGCAATGTTAACAGCAGTATTCTGCTAAACTGTTGTGTCCAAGTGTGCTTCTCTGACAGAGATGCAGACCTCCATTTAAGCAGCCATGTTGACAAGCACAGAAGTTTCATGTGGGCAAACAGGAGTACTTGGAATTGAAGCAGGCCTTTCCTTATGCACATCGTATGCCTGTGTCACATACAAGATTGATGGTGTCACTGTGATTTCCCAATTTGGCTGAATCAGTGGCTGCCACTACAATTGTACATGCTACATGGTCTTCCATTTCCATCTTACAGAACCACAGCTCAGTTACCACAGTTCTTACAAATGTTTTAGTTCAATTTCAAGACAAATTCTTCCCTCTCACATAGCACCTTTGCAAATAAATCAAACCCACTGGCAAACCACTGAACTAAATGCTCTGCTCAAGCTTAGGGACAATACATGGTCTTCTTGGTGACAAAATCTTCACCAGAAAATAATAGTGCCTTTACCTCTCTATATAACCTAGCTAAATAAACCATATGAAGGCACAAAACCAACTATTTCAAAAACAGACAACTTGCGCAGCTAGACAAATGTGAACAGTTCTGGCAGGAAGTAAATCTTCTCGCAGTCAAAAAATCCACTGATCCCACCTCCTACCTATTACCATCCAGAACTCTCAAGGCCAACTGTCAACCTGTAAGGGAATTTGGCCACCTCCGTAGTACTGCAACCTCTTCTTCTCTGTCCAACTCACCCAGCCCTCCTCCTTTTATCCTCCTCTTCAACTTTAAGAAAATTACTCTCCAAGACATGGACCCCCTTCTAGAAAACATAACCTCTGGATGGACCCACTGGCATAGACAACCTATACCCTTGGTTTATATCACTCTGCAAAGACTTTCTTGCCATATTCCTTCTCCTTATTTACAACCTCTACTTAACTCAAAACACAATCTCATAAATATGGAAGACTGGTTAAACCCCTTTCCAAAAAGCCTCAGCAAGTAAATACCTCACACGTCCACCCTATCTCCAGCCTCCCTACACTTGGGAAAAGACTTGAAAAACTGATCTACAACCAACTGTCTACTTGCATCCAACAGTACCACCTCTTCACTCTTAAATGATATAGATGCTGGGCTGTCCAGAGCACAAAAACAGCAAATTGTCACTAACAGATGAGATGACTCTCAACATGGATAAAGGAAACCTTTCAGGAGCTTTATTTATTGATCATGCCAAAGCTTTTGATCTTATTGACCACTTCTTGTTCTTTCACTCTCTCCAAGAAATTGGGGTTGGACCAAACACTATCATCTGGTACAAACATTTCTTAACAAATTCTTATTTCCAGGTCAAAATAAGCTCATCCCTATCACCTCAGCATCTTGTACAAGAGGAGTGTCCCAGGGATCCACCCTTACCCCACTGTTTTTTTCAGTCTTTATTAACAAACTACCCTCTGACCTCCCTAACCTTCCTATCACTATTTATGCAGATGACATGGTTATCCTTTGATCCATACTCTCATATTCAGTTATTCAAACCGAGCTTCAGTCTGACATACACTCCCTTCATTCATGGCTAAATGCTAAACAACAATATGCTATTCCTAAATCCCTCCAAAACAAAAACTGTGATATTTGAAACCTCACAAAAGCTGAAAAAAACTCCTGAAAATATGAAAATTACAGATTTCAATGGTTCCCCAAAAGAAACAACTACTGGCCGTTTTCAAGAAGGCTTGCACGGAGTCTTAGAGTAGAGTAAGACTCAATACAGCCAACATGTCCACCGAGCGATCCAGGAACAGCTAATAGGGGTGTGCAACTGAGATCTCTAAACTAGTCCTACATGGACAGGGCTGGGATATGCAAATTACCTCAATTGCATGTGAAAGCTATGCAAATGAGGTAAATTTGTGATCCAGGAAACCCGAACCTGTCCGAGTAGGAGTAGTGTTACTTGCAGAAACGT
The DNA here is from genome assembly GCF_019279795.1 of Protopterus annectens. Taxonomy (NCBI): domain Eukaryota; kingdom Metazoa; phylum Chordata; order Ceratodontiformes; family Protopteridae; genus Protopterus; species Protopterus annectens. The sequence goes on along the minus strand of NC_056725.1, from coordinate 726,284,692 downwards.
ACTCAGTTGATAACTGAGTACGGTTCTGCAAATAGCAAAACGGAGCCATGTCAGCTGGAAATAAAGCATTCATGTACAGGAGGAAGCATGCCAATGGCCAAAAATACAGCCATTGGCAATGGGTAGGGATGCAAATTAAAAATAAAATAACTTTTTTTTATCCCGATCTCCGGGGTTTAACCATACCGCAGTGCGCCGTGCAAATGCACTGTGCCCTAAAAAGCAGAAAATTAATAATTAAGATCCACAAATGTGGATTTTATAGCTAAAAAGAATTTACAATCCAAGGGAATGGCAGGCTGAAGACAACATGTGCATCAAGTAGAGGTTGCTAAGGGGGGAAGCTCAGTCTAAGAGATGTAACTAAGCATTAGTAGGCAATCCTATGCAAATGAGAGTTAAGATAGTGAATCGCAAGTTTACATAGCAAATGAGCACAGTCAGTGGAGTGTGGGAGTAGGATAAGGGGAGTAACAGAGTAGAAGATAGGTGACATCATGAGGGGGGTATGTATGAAAGGAGTGAAGCTCATTGGAGCAGAGTGTCATGTGTCAGCTTACATTCACATAATAGTGAAAGAGGTGTGTCAACAGGTAGGCCAGGTAAAGAAAAGAAATCGAAGGTGTATGCCATGGATAACACCAAAGTTTCTTGCTGAGCGTGCGTGTGCGTGCCAGTAAACCTGAGTAAGACAGTGTGCGCACGTGTAACCATGTGTGCACGCGTGTAGGCTTAATTAAGCATATGTAAGGCTGTGTAAACAGTTGTAAGTGTGTTTGCGCCAGTGTGTGCATGTTTTAACAAGAATAAGCAAGTTTTAGTCCATGTAAGCATGTGTGCGTGCATGTTAGCTGCTGTGCGCATGTTTGCGCTTGTGTGCGCGGCGCTCCACCCCCCGAGGAAACATAAAGGAAAAAGGAAGCACACCAAATAGTGGAAGTTACCAGGGAGTACTAGCAGAGCTAGCAGGTGAAGACAATCAGAACAGGCAATTACCCAGATAGAACACTAGCCCAGCTCAGCCCAGCACTTAAAACTCTGCAAACAACAGTCCATTATGTTTCTCTTAAGAGACACTGCAACACTGCAGTAAGCTAATAGAAGTGAAAACTGAAAAAGCTTCACTGAGACAAAAAATGTTAGGGGCTGCCATTGCTGTTATAAGGCGACATATGCAACATTCTGAGGGTGGTGATAATGCAAATGCTGCTGGACAACCCACAATAAGGAGATGGAGAAGAGTGTACAGTCCCAGGGTTACCTACCAGGGGCTACATGAGCTGGAGATAGTGGAGCGCTATAGAGTGGACAGAGACCTCTTGCAACAAATTGTTGAGCTGTGCAGGCCATGCCTCACACACAGAACCAACAGAGGGGAACCCATCCCAGTGGAAACTAAGGTATATGTTGGCCTAAGAATATTAGCAACAGGTACCTTCCAGAGACCAGCTGGTGATATGATGGGGATATCACAGGCATCAGCATCCAGGGTACTGCACCAGTTCCTGGATGCCATGTCAGCACATGTCGGTGATCATGTATATTTCCCCAATTCCCGTGAGGTATTGGCTAGCAATATGCATCTCTTCCAGCAAATAGTGGAATACCCTGAGGTAGTGGGTGCAATAGACTGCATGCACATATCCATCAAATCACCAGCCGGTGAGCGAGGTAGGGTCTACTTCAACCGCAAGGGCTTCCCCTCCATCAACTGCCAGGTCGTGTGTGATTCCCAGGGCATAATACTGAATGTGTGTGCTGGCTGCCCTGGAAGCTACCATGATTCCCATATCTGGCATCTGATGCAGCTGTACCAGACATTTGCTAATGGGGACATCCCACATGGTCACCTAGTGGGGGATGCTGGCTATGCACTGGAGCCGTGGCTGATGACACCCATCAGAAATGCACACACACCTGAACAGGAATGCCATAATGAGGCACTCGCACAAACATGAAATGTAATAGAGCGTGTGTTTGGGCTGCTCAAGTCATGGTTCCAGTGCCTGGACACATCTGGTGGAGCCTTGCAGTACTCACCAACTACATGTACCCAAATCGTCATGGTATGTGCTATGCCACATAATATGATCCTGCGAAAACAGCTGCAGCAGGACCAGCATAGGCCTGGGCCAAACAGCCCCCCACCATTGCCAAGGCCATCACAGGCAGAGCGTGACTCGGAGGAGGAACAACCTGAGCCTGCCCCAGTAGGCAGAAGGAGGCGTGCCAGTATGCTTTGGCCTTGGCAAAGAGGCAACGCATAGCACATACACTGGCTCAGTAGGAACTCTGGAAATTATACCTCTCTCTGACCCACACATATAGTAGAAGGGATGCCTACGTTGACACTACCTGCTTTCAAACATGTATAGGGAGTGTAGTATGTGCATCCGACTTAGGCTGCCCTGCGTCAACACCTGAGGCATGATTGCCATGTGTTAAGCAATATAAAGCAGTGCTAAACAGCATTTACCATCATGAAGTATATGTAAACAAAATCACACACACCAACTACTACAAATGTTGTTAATGTAGAGTAATATTGGCCAATGTCCAGCAATGATGGTTAATATTGAACAATGTTGGACAAGCTGGGTCTAGGTAGGGCATAGCTGAACAAAAGCCAACATGCTCATATTTGCTCTACTGGCCCCAAAGCAGTCTGGTCTGCTCAGTATGAAAATATAAGTGATGAAGGGCCTCAAACCCAGAATACTGTGCACTATAGTCATAGCACTCAACCACTAAACCATGACAGTATTGCAGTGCTTAACCTGTATGAAGAAATGTCAATAAGTCTATGCAAAGTATTTCATGGAAACCCTGCAGGCACAGCATAATCCCTGTCGAGTTATGACACAAAGGTGAGTCCTGCAGTAAGAATAGAACCTGACTTTCAACACACACAGTACAAATTTTAATATTGGACATGTAGACATACATCAACAAATGTAGTGGACCTCAGACAGCAACATACTGAAAGGTCACACTGGGCATGCTCACACATGAGACAAATGTCAGGCAACAGAACACTGACAGTCTGAACTGGGCCATGGAGTACAGCATTGGGCTACACATAACAGGCAGTTGCATGTGTTAACCCAGGAACCTCTCACTACCCAGCAATCTGCCCTGTGCACAAACTGATATGACAACAGACATGTAAATAATATTGTGGAACTCTGCCATAAGCAAATATGTTCTGCAGATACCTAAGCGGTTCATAGAAAGTGTGAAAGCAAAGATGATAAAAACCTGCAAACAGTATCAGCAATAAACATTGTGCATCATGAAAATTATCATAGGTTCAGAGGTTGATACTAGGCTATCTGCCCTAGGGCATGTATAAGCATAGCCAGAGTGTGTTTGGCTTCTGCAACCCAGTCTAATCAGAACACTGTGCCTCTGAATGGTAGGTCACACAAGATAGCCCATTCATGTTGAATGTATTGTGCCTCTGTCTAGCAGGGACCCAGAAGATATCCCATGGGTAAACATGTGATCACCCATCCACATGTCAAGATGTCATCTGTAGGTGGTCAGTGGGTGGCTCTGCCTATGCAAAACTGGGACTACACTCTGGAGTGAGTTGAGGCTTTCTGATAATAATCTGTCCCCCCCAGCATTCCCTTTTAACATCAGTGCTGAGGTATATGTCCCTGGAGTGTGTAGCTCCAAGGGAGTCAGATATCCTGAGGTGGAGCATGTCCAGTAAGTCTGGGTCAGATATTACCTGCAACTACAGGCACACAACACATCTGTGTAGGTGGTAAGTGACTGAGTATAGTTGGAGTTACTGTATCGGAACTGTGCAGGGCATCTGTGTGTGTCCCTACACCTGCTCGATGATTAACATTTGTGGCCATTACAGTTGCTGCAGGTGTCAGGTAAGGTACATCCCAAATGTGGCATAGTAACCAAGCATGGCCGTGAAGAGTATAGGGGCACAATGACCACACGTGATCAACATTTGAAACCATGTGGGATATGGTGGGCTATGTAGACATACTGTCTAACCACTATGACAATAGGATTGTCAAAGGCGAGAGTAAAAACAGGTTGTGTCCCCAAAACCGTAACAACCACTACTGTATGTAATGGATTACAACCTATGTGGTAATGTGTGGGCATTTTGTCATCCTCAAAGGGGATGACTATGCAACTAATGGCATATAGCTGTGGGCCATGGCTCAGGGACCATTCAACCTATCTCTGTGAGACCCTGTATGAGCATGCATGTGCCAGCAGGAGAGCTGATTATGGCACCCAGTTTGCAGTCATCTGCGAACATGGACAGCCATAACCCTCCTGTGATAGCCTGTACATCACACAAATATATACTGAACAAGAGAGGTCCCAGGACTGAGCCTTGTGGGATGCCATGTGTAATTGGTGTATAGTCAGACATGGCACCTGCAACACTGAGCATGTGGGTGCTATCCCTGATCCAGGTAGCAATCCATCGTGTCAGATATGTGTCGATATTGATGCTGGAGAGTCTATGCATAATGGCCAAGCGGGGTATTGTGTTGAAGGGTTGTGCAAGGTCCAGGCAGGCTGTGTGGACAGCGGTCCCAACACTGATGGACCTGGTAACTGTTGAAAGAATATGAACAGGTCCAACAGGCAAGATCTGCCCACAACAATGCTGTAATGTGTAGGACCCAGTGTCTGTAGGTTTCCCATGTCTATGTGTATGAGTCCCATTACAATACACCCCATAGCTTTGCAGAGCAGGCTAATTAGCCTTTTAGGCCGATATTGCCTGTGGTCTGTTGTGGCAGTATTCAGTGGAGCGAGACCACTATTGCTGTACGCCATTCCGTGGGTACATATGCTGCAGTAACTCTTATGTCGAACAGTGACGTAATGTGAGTGTTATGTCTGTCATGAAGGCTGTGTACAACACAGGCTGGGTCACCATCTGGCCCCATTGATGCTGTGTTGTCCACTGTGGGGAGGGCAGCACTCACATGTTTACTCGTGATGTCTGGGAGGTTACACTCTGTTGGTATGGATGTGGAGGACACATCTGCACTGAACCTGTTTGCCAGGATGATGGCAATGTCAGTGGGTTCAGGGTATGTTTAGTCAGTATGCAGTAACACACAGCATATCAGTGAGTGTCCAGCCAGGTACCTGAATCGACTGAAGAAGGCCTTGTGAGTGTCCGACGTGTCTGGTGCAATTGTCCGTTAGAAGCGTGCCTGACATAATTATCCAAGTGATTGTAGCTGTCTGCTAGTACAGATCACAGATGCCTTCCCTGTCTGGGATTGTGCTCTATCATGTAGTAGCTTCCTCCATTTGTTGTAAAGTGTATGAATGGCTGGGGTCTACCACACAGGTCCACTGCCATTGCAGGAATGAGTCCAGTTGTTATTTTGGATGTAACAATCCATGCGGTCCACTAGGTGTCCATAGAATGTGTATGTAAAGGATACAGCAGTCTGAGCCATACTTACCACTGACCCAGTGTCTCTGAAGGATACCAACGTGGTTTGGAGGAGTGTGACATTTTCCTATGGAAAGTTCATCAACATTACCCAGGAAGGGTCTGGGGACGGGATATGGATGTCCAGTGAGATAAAGTATGTTCTTCCCTTAGCAATGAGGGGTATATTGCAGGTGTGAAACATAGAGTCCCCATGTCAGTGATGATCATGTCCGATATGTTGTCCCCTCACGTGGGTGTGGTGACCGGTTGTGCCATAGCATATGAGTGTAGAAATAGTAGCAACTGTTGGTCGAGGGTGTTGTGGCCTGAGTACTATCCACAGTCAATGTGTGGGTATTTGATGTCACCCAATATAATGGTGTTTGGGGAGACCTTCATATTGTCCAATGTTCCCAGGAAAGCTGAGTGGGGTTGCTGAATTGGGGAGTGTGGTCTGTAGCAGGCAACAAACCAAAAGGCCGATTTGCACAATGTTAGGTGCATATGTATGGTCTGTGATGCTTTGTGCAGTGCTACCAACCCGGAGGTATGTGTATCAGTGATGTATATGGATACACCCCCTAATTGTGTTGGCCATTCCGAGTTATGTGGTCAGAAAGCATGGTATGAAATATAACCTGGTAGTGCTGGTGTGCATGTGGGAGCCTCAACCATGTGTCTGTTAGTGCACAGATATTGCTATCCTCCATACTGAGGAGATTCCTGAGTGGGCGCAATTTGAGGGTAATACATCTGGTGTTGAGCAGCATTACCCTCAGTGTTGTCTACTCTGTAATGTCTATGGAGCTGGTTCTGTCCTTTGAGCCCCACTTAAATAAGGCACTATGGTGGCAGCAAGTGCCCTAGCCAGTATTCAAAAGTCCAAGGGTGACAGGTGAAAGCTGCCCATAGGGAAGCTAAGTGGCATGTCGAGCATGTCACCCCAGGGTGACAGACACTGTATCCCCTTTGAATAACACCAATATGTTAGCCAACTGTTAAACATGATCAGTGTGTTGGTATACTGTGACATCATACTTGGTGAATGTAAGATGCTAGACAAGGGCAGGGTAATACTGGGCTGGGCTACATGATCACAGAGTTCCTCCATGTTTCATGTCATGTGGTCCAGGGAGGAACGTCTGAGGTTGTACGCACCAGCATGGACAATGATGGAGCCAGTCCTGGACTTGCTTTGGAGTGACCTGAGTGCATGTGTTATGTGGTGGATCCTGGCACCTGACAGACAGCTCAAAGTGACTATTCCCTTGTTTGGCCTGGTGAGTGGGACAACAGTGTGTTTGACATTAATTGTCACCTATAACAAGTGTATCAGGTGTGTTGCTTAGACCAAAGGGCAGTGACTGTGTGGCACACTGACATTGTGAACTGTGTGACATGTGGGCATTGTAGTGGGGTAGCAGTTGTATGTGTGTCTGCTGTGGAGGTCTCTGCTGCTTAGGCAGAGTGTATGTAGAGCCTCCGAATATGTGTATGTGTGATAATGTGGTTTGTGTGTTGTCACTATCGGTGTATGTGAGACTGATATGTGGTGTGTGTGGTCATCCTCACCACCTGATAGACTATGCCAGTCATGGGTCGAGAGCTCAGTGTCCTGTATGTCAATATTGTTACATCTCCCACATATATGTGAGTGTGATGTGAGGAGGAGAGGGTTGTCTGTGTACATGAGGCAGATGTGATATTGTGTCATAACCACAATATTCACTAGCTGGACTGGAGAGTACACATTAAACCGACCCCTGGACATGCCAGTGTATTATGATGACATACTCTGTAGCCTGAGCACAAAGGATCAGTAGGGTGTTAAGTGTGTAAAAGAGTATAACCGGGATTAGTGCTCAGGTTTGTTGGTGTTTTGTAAAGAGTAGCTGAGAAGGAGTCCAGACTGAGAATCATGACATGTCCTTCAGCTATGTAATAAATAATAATGTACACGCATATATGTGCTGAGTCAGGGACAACTGTACCTTACTGACATTGCCAACATCCTATCAGACAGGCCCATGTATACATACCCACCTCCCACAGACGGTAGTCCCTGACATCATACCAGGAGATATCACATGTAGAATGGCTGAACAGCTCTCCGCAAAGCCAAAAGCATGGCAGCAATTGGATTACATTGTTTTCCAACATGTGTCATGCATGCACTACAGAACAAACAGACCCTGCACCTGAACAGTCTGTTGAGCCTCACCCACTCCACAGGACCTGGAACTGTCGGATGTGTTATAGCAACATAAGGCACTCTCCACATGTGTGGGTGCACAACACACCATGGGAAGTATAGTCCAGTAAGCCTATAAAGTCTGATCTTCAAGGCCATGGAGTGCATTATGGCAGATGTGATAAACAGAGCTATTGGAAACCGACAAACACACAACCCTACCAACTGTGGTATGTCCATGTGAAGATCATGGTTCCCAAGCATGCTACACCATCTGCAAGGCAGTCACCCAAGACATACATCATGGAACATAGCTACACATGTCCCACATAGACTTTAAACAGCTCTTCATCAACATCACAGACACATGTCGTATCCACAAAATCAACAATCTGTGCATAGATATGAGTTGACATTTGAAGGGATGTCAATGTGTCCACAGACAGATCACACAAGGTGAGACTCATGGGGTCCTGTACAAGCTGTTGATACCTGCCAACCTACATGGATCATTCCTGGGATTGCAAAACAATGCATACACACATTACCATGTCCAGTCTGATGATATCATCATCCTAGAAATATACCAGGAGAACAGAGATCACCCAGTAAAGCATGTAGCATGCTGTGTTAAAGCGTATTGCTCTAGTATCATAATATAGCTAGGTAGTGGTTTTGAGTCCTGCTAACTCCAAGTGTGTGGGTGGTTTCTTTTGAGAGAAATAGCCTTGTTGGAGACTGGGAAAACACATTAAAAGGGGTACATCCCTCTTTGGAAAGTGTGATGATGTCAGCATCCTACAAATACTCAAGGAGAACGCACACCACTCAATAATGCATATAGTGCACTGTGTTAATGCATATCTCTCTAGTGTTATAACATAATTTGATAGGGGTTTGTTTCCTGCAAATGCCAAGTGAGTGTGGAGGAGTTGGTGTGTACATGTCTGGTTTCCTTTGAGAAAAGTAGCCTTTTTGGAGACTGGGAAAACACATTAAAAGAGGTACATCCCTCTTTGGAAAGTCTGATGATGTCAGCATCCTACAAATATTCAAGGAGAACACAAGCCACCCAGTAGTGCAAATAGCATGCCGTGTTAATGTGTATTGTTCTTAGTATCATAACACAGTCAGAAAGGGGTTTGAGTCTTGCAAACGCCAAGTGAGGGGGGGGGTGTATGTGTGTGGTTTCCTTTGAGAGGAGTAGCCTTTTTAGAGACTGGGAAAACACATTAAAAGAGGTACATCCCTCTTTGGAAAGTCTGATGAAGTCAGCATCCTGCAAATATGCAAGGAGAACATAAGCCACCCAATAATGCATATAGCGCACCATATTAATGTGTATCTCTCTGGTATCATAACATAGCTAGGTAGGACTTTGAGTCCTGCAAAAAACAAGAGTGTGTGGAGTGGGTGTGTGTGTGTGTGTGTGTGTGTGTGTGTGTGGTTTCTTTATGGGGTGGGGGCTGTGTGTGTGGTTTCTTTATATAGGAGTAGCCTTTTTGGAGACTGGGAAAACACATTAAAAGAGGTACATCCCTCTTTGGAAAGTCTGATGATGTCAGCATCCTACAAATATTCAAGGAGAACATTAACCATCCAGTAATGCAAATAGCGCACCGTATTAATATGTGTTTAACTAGTATCATAACAAAGTTAGATAGGGGTTTGAGTCCTGCAAACGCCCGGGGTGTGTGGGGCTTCTTTTGAGAAGAGTAGCCTTTTTGGAGACTGGGAAAACACATTAAAAGTGGTACATTCCTCTTTGGAAAGTCTGATGATGTCAGCATCCTACAAATATTCAAGGAGAACATAAGCCACCCAGTAATGCATATTGTGCACTGTATTAATGCGTATGTCTCTAATATTATTAAATAATTAAGTAGGGGTTTGAGTCCTGTAAATGCCAAGTGTGTGTGGTGTGGTGTGGGGTGGGGTTTCTTTTGAGAGGAGTAGCCTCTTTGGAGACTGGGAAAACACATTAAAAGAGGTTCATCCCTCTTTGGAAAGTCTGATGATGTCAGCATCCTACAAATATTCAAGGAGAAAAAAACCCTCCCCGTAGTACATATAGCGCACTGTTTTAATGTGTATTTCTCTAGTATCATAACATAGTTAAGTACCGGTTTGAGTCCTGTAAACGCCAAGTGTGTGTGGGGCTCCTTTTGAGAAGAGTAGCCTTTTTGGAGACTAGGAAAACATATTAAAAGATGTCATCCCTCTTTGGAAAGTCTGATGATATCAGCATCCTACGAATATTCAAGGAGAACATCAGCCAACCAGTAATGCATATAGTGCACTGTATTAATATGTATTTCTCTAGTGTCATAACAAAGTTAGATAGGGGTTTGAGTCCTGCAAACGCCTGGGGTGTGTGGGGCTCCTTTTGAGAATAGTAGCCTTTTTGGAGACTGGGAAAACACATTAAAAGAGGTACATCCCTCTTTGGAAAGTCTGATGATGTCAGCATCCTACAAATATTCAAGGAGAACAAAACCCTCCTAGTAGTACATACAGCGCACTGTTTTAATGTGTATTTCTCTAGTATCATAACATAGTTAAGTACCGGTTTGAGTCCTGTAAACGCCAAGTGTGTGTGGGGTTGGGGTGGGTGTGCAGTTTCTTTTGAGAGGAGTAGCCTTTTTGGAGACTGGGAAAGAACATTAAAAGAGGTACATCCCTCTTTGGAAAGTCTGATGATGTCAGCATCCTACAAATATTCCAGGAGAACAAAATCCACCCAGTAATGCCTATAATGCACCGTATTAATGCGTATCTTTCTAGTATCATAACATTGTTAAGTAGGGGGTTTAAGTCCAACAAATGCCAAGTGTGTGTGTGTGGGGGGGGGTTGTGTGTGTGGTTTTCTTTGAGAGGAGTAGCCTTTTTGGAGACTGGGAAAACACATTAAAAGAGGTACATCCCTCTTTGGAAAGTCTGATGATGTCAGCATCCTACAAATATTCAAGGAGAACATAAACCACCCAATAATGCATTTAGCGCGCTGTGTTAATGCATCTTTTTCTAGTATCATAATAAAGTTAGAAAGGGGTTTGAGTTTTGCAAACGCCAAGTGAGGGCAGGTGTATGTGTGTGGTTTCTTTTGAGAGGAGTAGCCTTTTTAAAGACCAGGAAAATACATTAAAAGAGGTACATCCCTCTGTGGAAAGTCTGATGATGTCAGCATCCTACAAATATTCAAGGGGAACATAAACCATCCAAAAATGCATATAGTGTGCCATATTAATGCATATCGTGCTAGTATCATAATGTTATTAAGTAGGGGTTTGAATCCAGCAAATGCCAAGTGTGCAGGGGGGGTGTGTTTGTGGTTTTCTTTAAGAGGAGTAGCCTTTTTGGAGACTGGGAAAACACATTAAAAGAGGTAAATCCCTCTTTGGAAAGTCTGATGATGTCAGCATCCTACAAATATTCAAGGAGTACACAAATCACCCAATAATGCATACAGTGCACCGTATTAAAGCTTGTCTTTTGAGTATCATAACATAGTTAGGTAGGGGTTTGAGTCCTACAAATGCCAAGTGTGTGGTTTCTTTTGAGAGGAGTAGACTTTTTGGAGACTGGGAAAATACATTAAAAGATGTACATCCCTCTTTGGAAAGTCTGATGATGTCAGCATCCTACAAATATTCAAGGAGAATGCAACCCATACAGTAATACATATAGCGCACCGTCTTAATGCGTATTTCTTTAATATTATAATATAGCTAGGTAGTGGTTTGAGTCCTGTTGTGTGTGGTTTCTTTTGAGAGGAGTAGCCTTTTTGGAGACTGGGAAAACACATTAAAAGAGGTACATCCTTCTTTGGAAAGTCTGAAGATGTCAGCATCCTACAAATATTCAAGGAGAACACAAGCCACCCAATACTGCAGAAGATGTCAGCATCCTACAAATATTCAAGGAGAACACAAGCCACCCAATACTGCATGTAGCGCACTGTATTAATGCGTCTTTCGCTAATATCATAACATACTTAAGTAGGGGTTGGAATCCTGCCAAAGGTGTGTGTGTGGTTTGTTTTGAGAGGAGTATCCTTTTTGGAGACTGGGAAAACACATTAACAGAGGTACATCCCTCTTTGGAAAGTCTGATGATGTCAGCATTCTACAAATATTCAAGGAGAACATAAGCCACCCAGTAATGCATATAATGCACTGTATTAAAGCGTGTTTTTCTACTATCATAGCATAGTTAGATAAGGGTTTGAGCCCTGCAAATGCACTGTGTGTGGAGCCTTTTTTGGAGAAGGGGAAAACACATTAAAAGAATGCATTCCTCTTTGGAAAAAGTGATGTGATCTCAGCATATTCAAGGAAGAAAATAAAAAAAACCCAGTAATGCAATGCATAGTGTGCCGTATGAATTTATGTATCTCTAATATTCATATATAATTAGATAGGAGTTTGAGTACTGCAAACGCCAAGTGTGTGTGGGGTGGGGGTGTGTGTGTTTCTTTTGAGAGGAGTAGCCTTTTTGGAGACTGGGAAAACACATTAAAAGAGGTACATCCCTCTTTGGAAAGTCTGATGATGTCAGCATCCTACAAATATTCAAGGAGAACACAAGCCCCCCCAGTAATGCATATAGTGCACTGTATTAATGTGTCTTTCGCTAGTGCCATAACATACTTAGGTAGGGATTTAAATCCTGCAAATGCCAAGTGTGTGTGGTTTCTTTTGAAAGGAGTAGCCTTTTTGGAGACTGGGAAAACACATTAAAAGAAGTACATCCCTCTTTGGAAAGTCTGATGATGTCAGCATCCTACAAATATTCAAGGAGAACAAAAGCCACCCAATAATGCATATAGTGCACCATGTTAATGCTTATGTCTGTAATATCATAATAAAGTTATGTAGGGGTTTGAGTCCTGCAAATGCCAAGTGTTTGTGTGTGGTTTCTTTTGAAAGGAGTAGCCTTTTTGGAGACTGGGAAAACACATTAAAAGAGGTACATCACTCTTTGGAAAGTCTGATGATGTCAGCATCCTACAAATATTCAAGGAAAACATAAACTACACAGTAATGCATATAGCGCACCATATTAATGCATATCTCTCTATTATCATAACTTAATTAAGTAGGGGTTTGAGTCCGGCAAACGCCAAGTGTGTGTGGTTTCTTCTGAGAGGAGTAGCCTTTTTGGAGACTGGGAAAACACATTAAAAGAGGTACATCCCTCTTTGGAAAGTCTGATGATGTCAGCATCCTACAAATATTCAAGGAGAACATAAGCCACCTGATAATGCATATAGCGCACCGTATTAACGCTTATGTCTATGATATCATAATAAAGTTAAGTAGGGGTTTGAGTCCTGCAAATGCCAAGTGTGTGTGGTTTGTTCTGAGGGGAGTATCCTTTTTGGAGACTGGGAAAACACATTAAAAGAGGTACATCCCTCTTTGGAAAGTCTGATGATGTCAGCATCCTACAAATATTCAAGGAGAACATAAGCCACCCAGTAATGCATATAGTGCACTGTATTAAAGCGTGTCTTTCTAGTATCATAACATAGTTAGATAGGGGTTTGAGTCCTGCAAATGCACTGTGTGTGGTTTCTTTTGAGAGGAGTAGCCTTTTTGGAGACTGGGAAAACACATTAAAAGAGGTACATCCCTCTTTGGAAAGTCTGATGATGTCAGCATCCTACAAATATTCAAGGAGAACATAAGCCACCTCAGTAATGCATATAAGCGCACGTATTAATGTGTATTTCTGCAATGTCATAATATAGTTAGCTAGTGGTTTGAGTCCTGTAAACACCAAGTGTGTGTGGTTTCTTTTGAGAGGAATACCCTTTTTGCAGACTGGGAAAACACATTAAAAGAGGTACATCCCTCTTTGGAAAGTCTGATGATGTCAGCATCCTACAAATATTCAAGGAGAACATAACCCTCTCAGTAATACATGTAGTGTACCGTATTAATGCATATTTTTGCAATGTCATAATATAATTAGGTAGTGGTTTGAGTCCTGTAAACGCCAAGTGTGTGTGGTTTCTTTTGAGAGGAGTAGCCTTTTTGGAGACTGGGAAAACACATTAAAAGAGGTACATCCCTCTTTGGAACGTCTGATGATGTCAGCATCCTACAAATATTCAAGGAGAACATAACCCTCTCAATAACACATGTAGTGTACCATATTAATACGTATTTCTGCCATGTCATAATATAGTTAGGTAGTGGTTTGAGTCCTGTAAACGCCAAGTGTGTGTGTTTTCTTTTGAGAGGAATAGCCTTTTTGGAGACTGGGAAAACACATTAAAAGAGGTACATCCCTCTTTGGAAAGTCTGATGATGTCAGCATCCTACAAATATTCAAGGAGAACATAAGCCATCAAGTAATGCATATAACGCACTGTATTAATGCATATCTTTCTAGTATTATAACATTGTTAGGTAGGGGGTTTAAGTCTTGCAAATGCCAAGTGTGTGTGTGGGGGGGGGTTGTGTGTGTGGTTTTCTTTAAGATGAGTAGCCTTTTTGAAGACTGGGAAAATACATTAAAAGAGGTACATCCCTCTTTGGAAAGTCTTATGATGTCAGCATCCTACAAATATTCAAGGAGAACACAAACCATCCCTTAATGCATATAGCCCACCATATTGATGCATATTTCTCTAATATCATAACATGCTTTGGGAGGGGTTTGAATCCTGCGGGTGGCAGGTGTGTGTGGTTTCTTTTGAGAGGAGTAGCCTTTTTGGAGACTAGGAAAACACATTAAAAGAGGTACATCCCTCTTTGGAAAGTCTGATGATGTCAGCATCCTACAAATATTCAAGGAGAACATAAACCAACCAGTAATGCATATAGCAGGCCATGTTGATGCGTATTTTTCTAAAATCATAACATAGTTAGATAGAGGTTTGAGTCCTGCAAACACCAAGTGTGTGTGCCACAGGTGGTCAATGCAGTGTGGGTTTTGCTTTTACTATGGTATGACATATGTTTCAAACAGTGTGTGTATTACACACATCAGGTATCTGCGTGTCAAATAAATATGTGTACATGTGACCTCAATCAGTACATAGGTGTGAAGCCTGCATACGACATGAATACATTTGTAACCTTCGACAGATTGTGCCGCTGCTTCACAAATCATAGGTCACATATGTATGTCTCTGTCATGCCCAGCCAATGTAGTGATCCGTGGCCAAGGACATCTCTACCACACACACCCATGACACGTACTATAGAGTACTGTGAGTGAGGGTAATTGTCGGGGTATATGTCAGACATGTTCATACACCACAACGACTGGCAATAATGGACAGTCATTATAGGTGTAAACCAGCCCTGTGGATATGCATGCAGGTCCCTAATGTGTTATGTGAAACACTGAGTGACCCCACAATACCTATGGATATGTGGATACCAAGGGGCAGATGACATAACACGTGTCTGTACACATTGGTAATCAACGTACATGTTGAGGGCTACCACCTATGTGGTACTGTCGGGATAGTATGTATAGTAAATGTGGATGAATATGCCATAGACGGCTTACTGCTATACAGCATGTATTGGACAACAGGTATCTGTCTGTTTGATACCCTTGTGTAGGATATGCGTCCCATCCAGGGAATGTAGTGTAGGCCAATGCATGCATTTCCAGATGTTGATGGACATATCCCTAGTGTATTTGCATGTACCTAAGAGGGCTAAATGCCACACAGGTGTGGCCCCAGGAACATGTGGCGGTCAATACCACTGGTTACTGTTATTGTATAGTACTGGAAGGATCCAGCTGTTACTGAGTTCCCTACAACTGTGAGTCATTTGTCAGGACATCATCTAATGATTGGTTATAGTCATGCTGTTGAGATGATGTATACTACCAGACTGCAGATCATTGACAGATATCAACAGTATCACCCACAGCATAGTGCCAACCCTTGTCATACACACATGTTACCCATGTTAGTACATATCTGTAGTAGAATGCATACTGGCCATCGAAAGATACCATGAGATCTTAACAATGTGTAGAACAGGGAATGTCGCACATCCCACGTGTCCACTATGCATGTACATGTAGACAGTGCGCACACACCATGTTCACAGATGCACACCCACTAACTTGTAATGCACACATCACCCACATACTGTCCACTCACTAACACATGCTGGCAACACTGTACACTTCAGCCAAGTGGCACATGGGTGGACTTTACATACTCAGGACTAACACTGGTGTAAACAATGCTACAATGACTATCACAGCTGTGATGCATAATGCCTGCTCAGGTATACCTACAAGGACATCATTACACTTTCCTGTTGTCAACTTGCTACTATTGCTACACTGCTATAATGTCACCCTGTGCATCAGAACCATGTCAGCCTGTTCCTGCATCAATGTTACAGATGACAGGAGGTGGCACAGGTGTCATCATATGCACAGGGTGTGTTGTAGGTTTGCCAGAGCCCGACATTCACCCATCCAATCAGCATGTCTGTGTGTGTGTGTGTGTGTGTGTGTGTGTGTGTGTGTGTGTGTGTGTGTGTGTGTGTGAGGGACAACAGTACTGCATGGGCCAATGTTGATGTAATGTGTGTGTGTATGTATGAGCCCTAGTTGTATGGTAAATGTGTGTGTGTGTCTGCATGCACACAACTCCACCATTTGGCTGCCATATACGGGCGGTTGTGGGACAGCCACAGACTGTACCTGCTAGGCCGTACAGATCACTGTCTCCGGCCACGGATACCGTACCTGTGCAGTATCGGGTACCAACCCTGACTGGGTGCTGTCATCAGAGGCAGAGGTATGATGACTGGACTCATGTCCCTGCTGGGACTGGCCAGTGCCACATGCATGTGGTCTAGTAGGATGGTCAATGGACAGGCCAGCCCCAGCATTGCTAGGGCTGGTACTGCCACTACGGGAGCAGCTGTGATCCGTGGTCCATCCACGACGACTGCCAGCTGATGCTGTTGCTGGCATGCATCCGCTTTGGCTTCTCATCTGTCCCACACAGTCCCAGCTCATGGCTAACATATCATGGAGAACATCTAATGTCTCCCTCCAGTGGCTATCAATGACCTTGGTGTAATTCCGGATGGCACCAGCAAAGTCATGGATGCTGTCATTGATAGCAATGTAATGGGCCCTCTGCGCTCTTAGTCCCTGTCAGGTATACCGTTCCATACATGCCTGTGCCTGCATTACAGCCCGAAACATACTGGAGGTTGTAATACCTCTGGGGGCACATCTGCCAGGGACAATATGACCAGTGGTGCTCCCCCGAGATCCCCTGGACATCCGCCTATGTGGTACCATTCCAATAATCCAGCTATGGCTGCTGTGAGAGGATGCACGTGCCATAGGTACCACACTCTCCTAGTCAATGCCAACTGTATGCTGTCCCTCAGCTAAGGCCATTGGTGATGAGGGATGTATTGGCAGTATGAGCGTGTGCATAGATGGGGTTGACCGCTGTGTAATGTCGAGTGGTGGACCAAGGACAGACCCTGTCAGACCTTCCTGTGCCACAATACATGTCTCATCATCTCCACTATTAGTGACAGTGACATCAGGTTCCCTGCTGCATTCAGCAACCCCTAACTCAGCACCTGTGGAAGGAAGACAGGAAACACACTTTACAATCTGTACGTGATGTTAGCACAGATGCACACATGAACACATGCACACATGCACACATGCACACATGAACACATGCACACATGCACATAAATACATGAACACATGCACACACACACACATGCACACACACACACACACACACACACACACACACACACACACACACACACACACACACACACACACACACACACCAGCAATCCAACACATACACAATAGTGGGTGATGGTGGGTGACAGTATCACAAGGCAAACAGTCACCACACATGTGTCAGCATGCAGAATATGTGTTGCTCAAGACCATGCAGTGCAAGTGTAGACAGCCCTATCTAATGACATTATACATGGCTTTGATGCATGTGTGTAGTTGTTCAGTGATTGGGTACACCCTGGAACAGAGTGTGTACATGGACACAACATTGCTGTGCAAGTATTATCTGCTCTGCAATGTCATGTGCACCATCACTCAATGGTATACATACCATGGCTGCATGTGTTATCCGTGGGACACATAGATTGCCATGTCTGATGACAGTGTCTATGTCCATAGAACATAATAGTGGGCACAGGTGTAGCAAATGCATGCAATGTACAGACATAGGATGAGTGGTGCAAGTAGACGTGAAGGAATCCCAGTGCTCGACATGGACATTGTACAGTGGTTATGGTGAGTGTGGGACATATTGCAGATATGTCAGTGCCAGCCATGACATGGCATGCTATATGACTGCAACATTAAACACCACACATACCCAATGTGTGTCATGTGACCTATACACCCAATAGCATTCCAGGATATATATGTGACTCTTTGTACAGATGGCGACTGATGTGCAGAATGTGTATACTACCATATGTAAGCACACACACACCATGCTATGCATGGTGTGTATAGGTGCATATGTTTGCACACACAGAACAATAAGGTGCACAGCAAAGACTGCTATGTGTAGTACTGTGGTCACTGTAACCGGATGGGGTGTAGTACCATGTGCCATCATCATCATCATGCATCTTGTGGTCACTCATGGCTACTACTGTGTGACAGACCACCGCCTAGCATGCTGTACCTGAAATGCAGTGCCATGGATACGTTCACTATTACACAGCCACTTTGTACATGGGTGTATGAGGTGCACAGTAGGGAGCATTGCTTCACACGACTGTGTTATGTGTTGAAGAGTGTTGCAAAGCCCCATGATAGGCCTCTACCCCCGAGGTACGTCATGTGTGTGTGGATGACATGTGGGATACTGAAGTGTGACCTTACAGTGAGTGTGTGGTTACGCCATATGTAGCATGACTTTGTGTACTGCATGTGATAAATGTGTTATGCTGTGTACAGGTGTTGCAACTATGCCTATCCAATGTGCAGTACGGGGTTGCCACAACTGTGTGTCATGCTCTGTGTATTGCATGTCATTGAGGCAGCTACTGACATTACTGAGCTGTGAAACATCTTACAGCAAACATGCACAGCATGCATTATGCATAGGTGTGTTAAGTGTACATGGCCTACACCTCACCTATGACATGCATATTTCATTACCAACATTGCAGGTATAACACACTCACCCGCATGGATCGGCTGCCCTGCTGTCACACCAGAGGGACCTACGAGAATATGAGTGGGTTCGTTAGTGGCCACAACTGTGGCATTGCTACAGTGGGTATGCTAAACTGCAGTACAACAACAGTCAACAGTCACAGATGTAGGGATATTATTCAAACTATCTGTATTGCACAACACTAGGCAGCTGAACTGCTAAACACACAGTACATATCTCATGTACACATAATCTAACAATACAGTTAACTGTAGTCTACAGATTGGGCATGTTACCTGCTTGCTCCAGGTGGATGTGCAGGGTGGCTCCGGCCTCCATTACAACACATGTCAGTGGTTGATGTAGCTGTTGTCCAGGAGCCACCACGCTTAGGAGCAGCTCCTCCGCTCTGGTGAGGGGGATGAATGGCCAACCCTCCACCTGTGCCAAGCTGCTGTCTTTGGATATCAGATGCATGCCACTGGACTTGTCTAATTAAATCACTGCAGTGATGGAGTACCTGCTCATATGTCCGGTTATGCATGCCTATGTCATTTACCTGACTAACAAGTTCCTGTCACAGTGCAGTCCGCTCCTGCTGGTGCTGTCTGCTTCTGAAGAAGAGCATTGTGTTCCACTGCAATAGGCTGCCGAGTATCACCTCTTCCTCATCCGCTGTATACGCTGGGTTGCGGTGGTGGGCCATCTTGATGAAAAAGATATGAACAATATGTGTGAGAGTGTCCTGTGTCACACTTTACACCTTTACCCACAGATATCACTTTACTGCCATATATACCATCCTATTGTCTGTCAGAGGTTGCACATGTTCAATACCACTTATTGGTTCTCAGGCCACAACTAACTAACACTGCCTGGCAGACTCTATATATCACACCACTATACAACAGTACCCGACACACTGTTTGTGACACATTGCACAACCTCAAGACAGGGGTGTATATCACAGCAATGTACGAACAGAGATGTCATCCATTGCAAGGGATGTATAGCACAGGTACAGTAGTACCAATCAACCACCCTAGTCATTGATACCATAGCCCTGCCTAACAGATGTGTCCAGTTGTTACTATAGGTGGCATATTGCTGTAACAGACTATATATGTTGCTGGATACACACATTTACCCTGTAACACACATATGATTGCAGCCATTGTACAGGCATAATCACACACACATCAGGCAAACATACAACGCACCACTGTATGCCAACACAGATGAGCATTACCTGTGTACCATACGG
The DNA here is from genome assembly GCF_019279795.1 of Protopterus annectens. Taxonomy (NCBI): domain Eukaryota; kingdom Metazoa; phylum Chordata; order Ceratodontiformes; family Protopteridae; genus Protopterus; species Protopterus annectens. The sequence continues at coordinate 726,264,624 of NC_056725.1, read as the reverse complement.
TACTGTGTGCCACTACTTACACACCCTTATATCTGCATTCTGACCTCTGTGGAGACTACAGGAAACACACATGACAGTGTTTCCAAGCAATGTGAACACACACCATACTGTGCTGTTTAGGCCTACAGCTTCAGGTAGTACTACAGTTCATATTGGTGAAGAATTCACCAGCAGTACCACTCACTAAGCATACATGTATTGCTTTAGCCTACAATGAGACACCACATTCGTCAACGGAGAACTACGTCACATCATCTGCCGTACTACTCTGTCTGCCTAACAGTACATTACACATCAGTTGTTGTCCTCACAGCTAGGATAGGCACTACCATGTCAGATAAAACATCACACTAAGCTATCACACCTTTACAGACCTTGCACGCATTCAGCATTACACCATTACCTCACATAGCAGCTGTTGCATTAAGTACATGTGTGAGTGCATAGTGTCATAGGTAGGTAATATGCTATTGTCCCTAGGGCCTACAGCAGCCTAGCCATATGCTACCATGGCCTTTGACGCGCAAGTACTTTGATTTCACCTGACCCTGCCAACCTGAACCACAGAGGTGTTTCCTGGGGTGTATTACCAATCTCCCACACAATCCTCAGGGGTATTTATAACAACTGCTAAGGAGGATCCTTGTTTGCTATTGCTATGTGGTCTATTCTGGTGTATGGCATATCTCTGAGATGGGAACCTATACCTCCAGCATGTGCTGTTTAGTGAGCTGACAAGGTTTAGGGCCCTAGACCGTGTATCCCAGAGGGATTGTGATATGTTGCCATGGTGGTTGTCACGCAGCTATGGCTGTGACATACCTCTGTATGTCTGGCAGAGGTCACCTCTGTGTGGCCAGTATGCAATACAGTGTACTTGTGGTTTTGTGAGTCAGTCTGCATAGGGCATCTGTTTGCTGCCAGTATTACCCTCTGGGGGGTCTGTCTGTGGCCTGTTCACCTGGTGTAGTTGTCATGTGAAGTACATACCACACAGGGCATTGTGATGAGTAGAGGGGAACTCTGCCCTATACTTCCACAGCTGACACACCTGTTGTCATGACACACACCACACAAACAGATTACAGGTGTAGTGTGGCACTGTCTTCATCAAAGTGGAGGCTACTGTCCACCTGTGTCCCATGTTCCCTTATCACACCTTCACTGTTAGGTAGATCTCTACCTATGTGGTAGTTAATGGGTACACTGTTTTGGGAAGGTGGAATGGCACTGCAGTATCAACACTTGTCTACAGTCCATGCCTTGGTCACCACACACCTGTTGCGGTACATATGAACCCGTGTCTCTCTGTCTCTCTCACTCTATATGTATATATATATATATATATATATATATATATATATATATATATATATATATATTATATACATGCATATCTATACACATACATGTACACATCCATTTCTGTACACATAGATGTACATATAAGCACATGTACAGTCCACTTTCATGGTGGGGATATCACTTATGCGACAGTTGTGGGATGTACAGGTATGTGATTAAATTGCACAGTGTTGTGCAGAATGCATGTGGGTGTCCTCAGCCCTTGTAGCATTAGCAGGCCTCACTGGCTGTAACAAATCAGATCTGACAGATCTGTCCCACAGCATTTAACCACCACATGACATATATCAACACTACCATAGCTGGCCATAGGCATAGACCAACTGGGCGGCCGCCTAGGGTGCCGCTCTAGCAGGGGTGCTTTTCCACTATTTATGTGGTGTAATAAGACAAGGATGGGGGAACCAGGAAGTGTGGTAGGGGGTGCCATGGAGCCCTTTTGCCTAGGGCACCAGTTGACGTACGGCCGCTCCTATGCACTGCATGCTGTTTTCTAAGCCACACACTACGACCTACACGGATATATGCACATATCAGCCTTCACTGACAGATATCTGTCCACCCTTCATTAATAGTTGCAGTATGTCCCTTGACCTATGCACATGTGCAGATACAGATAGATACATACTGCTGCCACACATGGATGATTTGCAGTGTGTAGAGTATTCTTCAGGAACATCTACAACATGCCATCACATACATGTGAGTTACATACCTTACCTTAGCATTTCCCTGCTCCGTGTGTTACGGTTTTGTAGTTTTTTTTTTAATTGGTGTTTTTTTTTTTTGGTTTTCGCCCTCTATTCAACTTTCTGTCACTGTTTCTCACTTTGTTCTGTTCTGTCTCTGTCTCAGTCTGTGTCTGTGTCCATGTCTCTCTCTCTCTCTCACTCTCTATCTCACAGCACCTGCAATAATATAATTGCATGTGTGGACTGCAGGTGCAGCCTGCTTTTCTAGGTATCTGCACTTGTGCATGTGACAGCCTCTGCACCAATTGCTGCCCACCATTCAGTAATTGCATGCAGCCTGCTGTTTGGTGATTGCATTACTCACTTTGATTGCAGCCCACTGCTATAAAATGCTAGGTTAGGTAGGCGTAGCCCTTTCAGATTTCCAAGGTGGGGCCCATGCTTGTTTGCTCTGGACACCGTTGTGTCAGTCTGAAGGTTGGTATATGTCTCTTATCTGATGCTAGGGTTGTAGCCAGTTATATGCATGTTGTACTCAAACCTGAATGTTGCTGCTTCCAGTACACACATCTCAGTGTAGACATGTACGCACCCCTCCAAATGCTAACACAGGATACATGGGAGTATGTACTTTTTTCTCACTTACACAATTAACTGCCATACAAATGTGGTTAATGCACTGTATTCCTGTGGCCAGTATTTATCCTGGTCTGATATTGTGTGGTGTTTGTAAGGTGCTACTGTAACATTATTCCCTGCTAGGATGGCTGGTTCTCCTTTCACAGTCATGTCATGCAATTCCACAACCACTGCTGGTAAAGACCCACAGAAAAGGATTTGTGTTATACCATTCCTAATTTCCATTTCCATTCCCTCTTTGTAATGCATGATATATTTATTTCAGAACCAAGTTATTTGCATATCTGCTGTGGCTTAGTGGTAATTCATGCAGTCTATTGTGTCAATGGTCTGGGCTTCGAGACTGGCAGAGGTTTTTTCTTTTGCTGCTCAGCAGAACAAGGGCCCTGCCATAGAGTGACTAAGGCACTTTTAAGCAGTTGTAAGCAGATTTGTGTGGGTTTGCGCCATGCTTAGCAACACTTAGCTAAGCGTACACATGCGCACACTTGCTTAATCCTGCTTACTACTGCTTAAAAGTGCTTACTCCCGCTAACCCCCCCCCCCGCTAATTTCTTTTAAAGAAAAGAAAATGGGGAGATAGGAAAGTGGTGAAAAGGGGGGCACAAAGAGGGACATACAGTAGGTAAACAAGCTTGGGATGTGCAGGATGGGTGTAGGGAAGGTCCACAGCTGCCCATTTCTTTAACAGCAACAGCTGTGCATATGCAATGAAGTTGGAGTGAAATTTGAAACCTTCCACCCCTGGGAGAGGGGTGAGGACAACAAAGTATGTTGTAATGCCAATTCTAATTATCAGCTTACATGTTTGTCCGATGGACATGTGTGCGAAATGGGCAGCTATGTATGGGGTGTAATTTGTTTGTGGGTACAGATTGCCCTTTTTTTTTTTTTTTTTTTTCAGGTGAGAGTGGGAAGTGAGGTAGAGGAAGTAGGTATGCCCAGGGAGGTAGGTTGGGAAGGTAAACAGACAAGACAGACAAGACGCATACAGGGGCAGTGTATGACACATGGGGTGGGTGAACACAATTGACGGGGTCGGATGTTTGGAAATCACAAGCCCATGAGCCCACAGATGGTAACAGTGGAACTGAGATCCCCACACATGGGCAGTCACCACTGAACCTTCACAGCCACGAGGGTGGCTGTGCTGGGGGCTGCATAGGACGGGCAGGCTCACACGTGAGACGAGCCACTCTCACCTCAAGCTGGCGTAGGGGATCAGCGACTGAACGCTGGATCTCCCTACGCACCACAGCCTGGACCCTTTGAAGGGTGACAGGTGGCCCTTCTCTGCCCACACTTGCATGGGAGTAATGAGCTCCATCCCCTGCAGTGCTTCCACATGAAGGTGGCACAGGATCAATGGAGGAGGGGAGCCCAGGCTGGGCACCGGACCTGCTGGTGCCAGGTGCACTCACCGGCTGAGGAGGGACAGGTGGGTCCGCTGGGACCGGCCTTCCCATATGTTCTGTGATTAGGTGTGTTTAATTACAACAGACGCAAAACAGCATTCCAGATTAGCTGTAACAGCATGCAATAATATCCCCATTAACCCAACACACCAAGGGTACAACAGTTGAACAGCAAGCATAACACATGCATATATTGAACCACAGTGGTTATTCCAACAGCATGCAGCGATGTTTGGTCGCAACAGGCCACCATGATTGTGGTGTTTAAACAGGGCACATTCATCAACGTGAATGCAAATATTTATAGAACAATAGGACATATGTCCCAACAAATATTTAAGATTACACATACCCACTGAGATGTGAAATTGCATGGTTTATGCACATACAGTAGGGTGTAGAAAAAACCTTGGTTAACATCTTATAATGACCTTTTAGTCTACACTACATTCCTAGTGACTGCAAGTGTATATCCCCTACCTGTATTATTACACTTGCCACCATACATTAGGTTGTGTAATGGGTTTGGCTAGTTCAATATATGCCTGACCTATATCTGACATACTAACTGTCCAGGATGCAGATGTTACTGCTACATATTTCTTGATTGCATTTATATTTCTTTATCTACATATCTGGGATGTTTTCACCTGACATTTTCAGTTCGATTTGTACAGAACCCTGCATTTCTTGACACACACTCACATTTCTGGGGAAAAAATAACATGCTACACATGTGCCAGGTTTACTTATTCATGCCTGCCAGTACCTGACTGTTGTGGACTGTATATATGTTTCACAGCTACTAATACTTCCATCACCCACTTTATATGGATTGCACAACTCTGGGCTGCCAGCACCTTTTCAAACAGTACTGTTTGTATAATGCAAGGGTACAGCAACATTTCAGACTCTGTGACACAGACACACTCTGGGTTTTAGACCTTTATTAATGACATTACACACTTTTCCACAGGCTCACTCCTTTATTTGTTTTAACGGTGTATATGGCATACATGTTCAAGACATATTATACCTTTATTAATAGGTTAGAACACTCCTTTTTCAGGCTCACTCACTTATTTTATATGACAGTGCCTGCAGAGATATTATTCCAGACATATGTTACATTTCTTAATGGGTTACGACACTCGTTTTCTGCCTCACTGATGTTTTTATCTGACAGTACATGCAGAGGACTTATTCAGGCAATTTTATGGCTGTATTATTGGACTACAACACTTTCTTTCATGCTCTCTCCCATATTTTATATAACAATACATGCAGAATAATCACTAAACTGCCTGGTGGTGCAGTCTTAGCAGCCTATCAGCACAGGCTTGTATCCATTGGTTCAGGCGGTCCTGCTTTCATCTCTTCAGGTCTGCATGGTGGTGACAGACCTGCTCACCAGTCCGAGGAACGCCTGTGGCACTGGTGAGGTCACGAGCTAACCGGTTCCAAGCCTCTGCCTTGTACTCCATCCCTTGGAACTGGCCCTGCAGGATTCTTGACTCATGATGGTGGACAAGGAGCCAAACCATGTATTTGGACTCCTCGATGCCCCAACGGTGAACTCGGAAGCGTGTTCCCTCTCCGACACCAGCCATTCTAACTGCAAATGTGAGCTACAATCAGTTATGGCATGTATTCCCACCTGTGGGGCTTAAATATGCCGCAATTCCCACACTTTTTTGTGATTGGCCATTTTGTAAAATTCTCGGCTGACTGCAGACCTGCTTATTAATGGTTAAACTACCATTCATAAGTATATGAATGTTAATAGTGGCTGTCTCCCCTATGTTGTCATGGCTTAGTGGTTCTGTACTTTGCTTCTGATGCACAGAGTCCTGGTTTTGAACCTTGTCATTCATTTTATTTTCATACTATCCAGACAGGCTAGGGGGTGTGGCTGCATTTAAGCAACTTTGCTCTACGTTGCTCCTCGGTGCCCTACGGTGCCCTGGTTGGTGCAGCGCACACGTCCACGCAAACACATTGCGCTAGGTAAAGCACCATTGAACTATGGGCAACTCTATTGTGCTAGGTAAAGTGCTATTAAACTATGGGCAACTCTATTGCGCTGGGTGAAGCGCTATTAATCTATGGGCAACTCTATTGCGCTGGGTAAAGCGCTATTAAACTATGGGCAACTCTATTGCGTTGGGTGAAGCGCTGCTTAACTGCAGGCAATTTTATATCAGCATCCTTTAAAATATTTATTTTGTTCACTGATACATTGGCCATTTCACTGCTTTTTAGTAATGTTTAAACATATTTGTCAGGTTTTATTTCATATACTGATTTCAAAAATAAATACAAAGGGGAGTGGTGGGATTCGAAACGTGAATGCCTCTTCTTTGTGCGAACGCTCTACCATTACATTATTGCTATTTGGTGTGATGTGCATAAACATTCTTTCTTATGCTCTTCCATGTCAGAATTGCTAACTCTAGCTAAGCAATGGGCACACCCGCGCACACACGAGCAAATACGGGCAGCTATTTTAGGAATTTAAAAAAATAAATTTAATGTTTTGCATTTTAGAACTGTGATAGGGTTTACAATATCAGGGAGTGTAGTGTTGGGTGCAGGGACATTTGAGTGGACTTGCTCTTGTGTATTTGCTTTTTTTACTTTTAAAACACTTGCAGGGGCATGGACATTTAGACTGCTCGGCAGTTGGATACGCTCCCTGCTTTCTTACACGGTCCATGTAAGACTTACGGTTGAGTCAGCGTGCCCTCATGCATATTCTTGGCAAGCTGATGTCATACCATTCAACTGCAGCCTCTGAGTAAGACTTATTAAGTCTTACACGGAGGATTCGTGAATCCGGGGGGTACATTTTTTAAATACTCAGGTTTATGGCTAAACTAGTCATTTGACTTCCAAAGCCACATTTAAAACACAAGGAAAAAGATCAGTTCTCTTTCATGCTGGTCCTAAAAATTAACTCTCTCTGTCTAGGCCAGCTAGAGCTGCAACAAGCAAATAAGTTCTTGCTCAACTTGAATATGGGCTCCCAACCATAACCAAAGCCTCTAAAAAAATGCACACACTCTACAGTCCATTGAAAACAAAATATACTGATTCATTGAAACTCTCCACCTCAGAAACACCGCTGTACCATCCTCCCCAAAGCCAAATAGTTACCAGTATCCTACAGAGTTGAGCTACTTCTAGGGTCACTTTTTTCAAACTAATTCAGTCAAGTGCCTTCAAGTCTCTTGCAGAAAACTCCACAATAAAGCCACCCTTACAACCTCTATAACCTCTCCCAATTAACTCCTTCATTCCAGACACCCCAAACCAAAGAGTACTGTACCAACTATTCCTGCACAAAACTCTGGCAATCCCACACCCTCACCTAGAAGAAGTCTCCTCTTTCCCCAAATTCACAGCTCAATTCAATATATACCACCATCAAAAATCTGACTGCAAGTGGCTTTCCACTGGATACATCACCTTACTCCATCCTCACCTGCATCACTTCTACTCCAACCCACAGTTCCCACCTACTGATTTTCATAGTTACTACTAAATTTAATTCTCATTTGTTTTTCTACTCTGTTAATGATATTTACATACTTTCAGTTACCAATGAGATTATATATTAGCTGTGATTATGCCATGTTTGTGAATGTACTCCATTGTATGTATGTATTTATTTATTTAGTTAGTTAGTTCATTTCTTCACTTGGGCTGTTTCTGCAAATGGTCTATGATCAGTGCAACACTCCAGTAAGCAAACTAACCAACTAAATAAATAAAACATTATGCCTGTCCTGTTTTATTTTGCCTCCTATAATCTTCAGTGTCATGGGATACTGACACATCTTTCCAGACAGAGAGACACTTTTTCTAAACCATTAAGTCTTAAGAGGGTTTTATGTCTGATATTTTTCTACCACTGCATCTGTGTAGAGGATGGTGCTTATTTGTACACTGAAACATGTTGAATTTTGTCATTTTGGATTACAGTGAATAAACTTGGATTGGGTGCTGTCTAGTTAACTTGTGTTGTGTTTTGTGTTGCCTGGTTGAGTGCCAGTTTGGTCACAATTGTTGGATCAACTACAATCCATGCAGGCACAGCATGTTGAATTTTGGTTCTAGGCATATGGGAGGAGAAAAGCATAACTATAGTGTCAAGCGGTTTGGCAACATTTTCATTGTATTGGCATGGTGGGAAGCTGTGTTGCTGGGATGCAGAACAGCTCAAGGTGGAATCATGTGAGAAAAGTTGTCTAACTAGCATTAAGACTGCAAAGCAGAATCTGGTACCATATAAACTTCTTTAGAGATGACATATACATGTTTGCTTTATAGTAATGACATGTGATGATGCTGTGTTCTCCAGTAATATTTCAGTTACACCTACCAAATTGCTCATAGTGTCTTCTGATGCTAAGTAACTGCATCATATATCAAACAACTGCATCTGTCAAATTAATTATACTATGCTCTGATGCTAGGTAACTGCAACATCTGTGAAATTAGTCATACTGCGTCCTGATGCTAAGTAACTGCACCATCTATGAAAAGATTGCAGCTGTCAAATTAATAATACTGTGTTTTGTTGCTAGGTTACTGCATCATTGGACAAAAGACTGCAGTTGTCAAATTACACTGCCATTTTTGATAGGTATAGAAAGTCATTAAATGGGTCCTCTTTTCTTCAATTACACTGATTTGTGTAAGTACAACAGGCTGGTTTGGGAGCTGTTCAAAGTAAGAAATTTGAAGTTTGATTCACAGGTTCATAGGTGTTTACTAGGCTAATGACCACAATGACCTTTTTAAGCCTAGCCATGCATCCCAAATCTCTGGCAAACTTCTGATACCCTTGGTAAGTGTAAGCATGGACCTGGGAAATTAACCATTTACAGGTTACCTGTGTCCATTAGAGACATAGGTGCTAAACCAGGAGTGAATTTCCACTTCCCCATCCAATTGTCCAAGTTGCACTTGAATTAGGTTAGGGAGGAACTTTGCTTCACATGGATAGGGAGCCTGTTCCATAGATGCGGTAGTCTCTACGATATATACCTATCGATCCAGCAGGTCCTATTTATACCACAGGCAAGGTTTAAATCTTTAGAATGGGCAATTCTTGTGCTGTTTGCTTTGTGGATATGCAGGTGGTCCATCAGATTAGAGTCTGACAATGCCCTGTGTGCCCGGCATAGATTTCCCCTCAGAAGCCTATAGGTGACAGAATACAAAGATAAGGCCTTGAGGCGGTCTGCATAGGACATTTTACTTACTCCTTGTATTCTTTTAGTGAGAAACCTCTGTGGATGTTCCATTTGTTGGATATGCCTGGTTAGGTACATACCAAAAGAGGCATTGTACTCAATGACAGGTCTGATGGATGCCGGATACAGTGGAACAATGACTTCCTTGGACTTAGAAGCCAACCTTTGTTTATATCTTGCACAACACAGAATGATTTCCTCACCACTGTAGACACATGATGGTCAAAGGATAGATTACTATCTATGTGGGTCCCTAAGGCCATGACTACTGGGTCATCTCTAAGGAGTGTGTTGTCAATATGATGATAGATGACTTCCCAAAGGATACTATTATGTATTTCTTGACATTTAGTTGTAGTTCATGGCTCTGAAACCAGTTGTTTGTCTGTGTCAGCCCCTCCTAGAGAACATTTGTGTCAGTGTCAGATTCAATAACAGCTCCTAATTTGCAATCATCTGCAAATTTAGTCAGCCAGAGACCACTTCTGAGAAGCAAATGCCAAAAAGGAGAAGTCCAAGGACTGATCCCTAAAGGACTCCACTTATGACTGTCCTCTTTGTAGAGGTGGACTCACCAATTCTAACTTTCTGGGTCCTGTCTGTGACCCAGCTGGTTATCCACCAGGTGACATATGGGTTTGTACCTAGCCTCCTGAGTTTGTCAACAATGCCTGAGTGGGGAATTGTGTCAAATGTATTGGCCAAGTCAAAGTAGGCAGTGTGAATGATTTTGCCCTCATCCATTGCTTTAGTGACCTTCTCGAAGAAGTCCACCAGGTTGAGTATGCATAATCTGCCCTTGATGAAACCAAACTGGGTTGGGACCAGTGTCTGGAGGTTTACTGGATCTCTGTTGATCATCTCCATGATAATTCTTTCCATGGCTTTACATAGTGTCCAGGGTCTGTAGATGGCCCCCCTTTGTGCATAGGGATGACTGTTTTCTTTCTCCATTCATGAGGCATGAAACCTGTTTGGAGACTAACATTAAACAGTAATTCCAAAGGCCCTAATAGGTCATGTTTCATGCTCTTTAGATGGCATCCTGGAATATTGTCTGGGTCCATTGATGCAGTGTTCTTGGTCTTAGAGAGAGAATTAAGGACACTGTGGGTTACATCCTTATATATTGGTTGTGTCAATGAAGGTCAGGCATGAGTATTAGGATTTCTGCAGCCTTCTTCTGTTATTTGTTGGTCACGATACCAGAATGATTCCTGGGTGTGAGTTGTTATCAGACATGGACTGGTACATTGGTTATATTTTGTGCATGACTTCTTTACATCAAGTTTGGTTCATGGTTTGATCCCAGGCAGTGGAGAAACCAGTTTGGAGTGCATTTATTGTGCTGGTTCAGAAGCATGATGATGGGAATGACAATGTATGGGAGAGCACTATATGTAATGCACATCATTGCATTTATTTTTGTGGGAGTGAGTACATGATTATGGTTGCTTCTCAGGAAGGTGTTGTTACACTGCATGGATTTTGGCTGACAGTGCAGCAGCTGGTTGCAGTAGTTGGTTGCACATGTCCCAGATGTTACAACAGTGCTCAGAAGTTAAAGTGACTGTATTATTAAAAAAAAGATTTTTCTCTTTGTGAATGTACTTGTGTATGCAGGTGTTTATTGTTTGAGCATCTTATCGTTTTTTGTTAGTAAAATGTTAAACTTTGTTTATTGTGCAATAATAAAGTTAAGTAATTGGACAATCAATAAACTAAAATTCAGGAAATTTTTAATTTTGCAAGAATGAAAGTTCTACGTTTCATCATTAAACAACAATAACAAAAATGTTAACATATATTAGCTTTCTATTAGGTTAGAGAAAATGAAGTTTAATAGCTATTCCTGGAATCCTTAATGTCTTCACATATTAGAAAGTTAAGCCTGGATCAATCCTAACAAAAGAAAAAATAGACATATTGTGACGCCCCTGCACTGGCCAAGTAATCAAGGAGTCTCAATCCTCACCACTGGCAACAGTGAGGGATGTACACAATGGGAGTATGACAAATATACACACAGTAAAGTACAATTTCCCTTAAGAACACACAGAGATCAGAGTCAGTCTGGGGGCTGGTTTCTCCCTCTTTCTCCAAATCCCCAGTGGCACAGCTATAGGGTTAAGATCTCAGCTGAGAGGTCAAGCCAAGACCTAAAGCACCCTCTCGGTCAAACCAGTGCTTTGTATCCCTGCCCAAGTAGCTGACACACACACACACACACACACACACACACACACACACACACACACACACACGCACACTCACTTTGAGACTTGATTTATATACAAACACACAGACACTCCTGGGGAAGGCTGGCACAGGTTTACTTTCTATATGCCCTTCTGCCCAGACTGTACAGTAGTAATCATTGCCACCAACCCCTCTTTATCAGCTACTATAAACCCTTTACAAAGATTGGCCAATCCTACTGTGTAATGTTGCTATTATCCAAATTGTAGTTTTTGACCAAGTGCCAGGCTATTGGGAGTGGCCTGTACAGTGTCACCAAATGCATATGCAAGTACTCTTAAGGGCTTAAATATGTATCACAAATGTCAGCCACAAAGATAGGTTTAAATTTATTTAATAATAAATAATAAAAGAACAAGACAATGCTCAGAAAACAAACACAGTTACTTCAGATATAATCCCAATGCAGAGTAGCACTCCAACGGAGACGGGAACAAACGTAAAAAATATGTAAAAATGTAATCCAAGCAGCATATACGTTGTTCCCTTATGGCAATAAAACGTAATAGAGTTCCAAAAATATACTTCAAGGTATACGATATTAAATTTTCAATAAATACTTTTATTTAGTACAAAGTGAGCGCTTTCGCCAACAGGCTTCTTCAGACTTGTAATAATATGCACAGTACTGCAAACTTTTTTAAAAAGCCCTCCATGGGCTGTGATTGGTTACAAACTCTGCATCAAAACCACATTCCAATTGAAGGAATTAGGTACGTCACATCCTATTTCTTTACAAGTTACAAGATTGAAAAGTCCATTGATTTAAGCAAGTTCATTCTTACAAGTCTAAAAACATTATAAAAATACTATAAAAATATTGTGCAGTTTAAAAATCAAGTATATTCATTCATATTGATTCTATATTAAAAATAATTCATAGATTGTATGAGACATGTTACAAGGACTGCAGGGATAAACGCAATCATAAAGTGCAAAAACAATTTCAATCATTCTAAACCAAATATATGTAAAACGTCACTGATATAAAAGCCTATAACCATTCATCTAAATCCTAAAGACTCCTATTCATTACATTATGAGGCAAGCAATTTCCTATGGGAGTATCACAAACTACCATTTAAAGACTTATAATAGGTGCGTATTCACTTCGGTCTTTTTATTCTCCTACTCTTCAGGAAGGGTTTGATCTGTACCCTATCATTGAGGCCAGGGGGTTCATCTGCTCTCCATCTAATGATCCACCTGGTCTCACATTCCAACGTTCTATTTATAAGATCTCCTCCTCTTGGACCCTGTGTAAGTGTCTGCAAGACATAGAATGTAAAAACATGTTCAGGGCCTGCTGCTTTGTGATGTCTAGCTAAAGCATTGACATCCGAACCAATTCTAATCTGATAATTGTGTTCCTGATACGTTCCTTTAATGTACGGTTGGTTTTCCCGATATAATACGCTGAACATAAACTACAGATGGCCACATAAACAACATTCCTACTTTCACAATTGGTGTTGGTGTAAAACTGAACCTACGAGGTTGTTGTAGGATGTATAAATTCAGTGTTTAAATTTATAAAAATGCACTGATTACAATTACCGCAGGGTACTGTGTTCACAGCTACACCTACCTTATTCTGTTTATTAGGAGTATGTTTAGGCCTAAATAAAAGGCTCTTCAAATTAGAATGATTCTTAAATGTCACTCGTGGTCTGGGGCCTACAACGTTACTCACTTCCCTGTCTGATAGTAAAATGTCCCAATGTTTATGCATGAGTCCTTTCACCTCCAAACTAGCTTGACTGAATGACAAGGTCGCTCTAACTTCATTCATAGATGGTGTGGTGGCCTCAGGTTGTTCCACTTGCTCTAAAAAATATGGTCTAGCTCTACTAGACCTTAAAAGGTCCACTACGCCTATCGTCTCATTAATGTCCCTTTCACTATATCCCCTATCCAAAAACCTTTCCTTAAGGTCTTGTACCTCCGTCTTATAAAGCTCTTCATGAGGATTAAGTCTGGACACTCTCATGAATTGTCCCTTTAGAACATTGTTAAACACGTGTATGGGGTGCATACTCCGCATATGGAGTAAGGTATTCCTATGGCACCCTTTTCTATGTATAGACGTATTCAACAAGCCATTGGACAGTCTGTATATTTCTACATCTAAGAAAGATATATTCGTATAGGAAAAGTTCAAAGTGAACTTCAAAAAATCTGTGGATGTGTCCAAATAGGAAACAAAACTTCTTAATGAGTCCTCATCCCCCAGCCACACAAAGAAGAGGTCATCCACGAACCTACGGTACATGCCCACAGATTCCTGGAAGTGAGTATTCTCACACATATATTTATCTTCCCACATGGCCATAACTAAGTTGGCATAGCTATTGGCACAATATGTGCCCATAGCTACGCCATCCCTCTGAAGGTAAACATCATCCCCAAAGGCGAATACATTGTTTGCTAGAATTGTCTCAAGCAATAAAGCAATTAAATCAACTTTCTTGTTAGAAAAATGTGAATGTTTCCGCAAGTATTCCAAAATAAAATTAATACCAGTCTCATTAGGGATTACCGTGAACAAGCTCACAACATCCAGGGTCACTAAGAGAAAGGGTTGATTGTCCCTCAATTGTTTCGTATAAGTGTATAAATCTATCAAAAATTGCTTACTGTCTTTAAGTATTCTCTTATTCTCATCTACTAATGGTCTCAGTAGATTCTCTGTATAAACTGAGAGTGGTTCTGTGACCCAACCCTGGCCTGCCACAATTGGTCTCATAGGGGGGTCTAATTTGGATTTGTGTATCTTCGGCAAGCCCTGAATGACTGGTATAATCGGGTCTTTAACCTTAAAGAACTCATATAACTCCTTCGTGATATCTAAAGACATAATAAGGTCATCTAAGGTGTAGTAAACACTAAATACCTTCTCAACCAATATTTGATAATCTATTCTTTGATAAGATTTATCATCATTTAGAAGTTGTTTCATTTTCTCATTATAATATGTGGTATTCATCAAAACAATAGGACCGCCCTTGTCGGCTGGTCTAATAATTATTGATTCATCCTGTCTTAGGTCATTTAGTGCTTTCCTTTGAAGGTAGTTCAAATTCTGTCCATGTCTTGTAACCTTTTTATCTTGGAAGTATTTATAAATATCATTCTCTAACACTCTACCAAAAACCTCGATGGTAGGATGCAACTGTGGAATGTATGTACTATTTGCTCTAAATTTAGTGTGTCCTGTATTATATTCCTCCTGCCCAAAATCTAACTTTAATTGTATATTTCTAATGAATAACTTTGTGTCAATGATAGTATCAACTAAGTCACTATTCTTAGTTGGAATAAAGTTAAGGCCTTTATTCAAGACCTGTTCCTCATGCTTATTTAGCACTCTATTGGACAGGTTAATAACTAGTGAGTTTGTCTCTCCCACATCTTTTTCAATGTGGGTCCTTGTTGCTCTTCTATGGAGCCCTTCCTCTTCTGCCTGCCTCTGCTGGCAGACCGTCTCCTTCCCAAAAAATGATCTTGAGCTATTGGGAATGGAGTATGAGCCTTATTCGTTGTAAAAAAAGTACAGTTGGACTTAGGTCTAACCACCGTTTCATTCTGTGGTGACTTATTGTCAGTGGGTTTATCAATACATATCACTGATTCCCCTGTCATATCATCGGCTCCTAATTCACCATTAACATCTCCTTGTGTGCTAATAGTTCCTTCCCCTGCCCTGGAACTATTCACTCTGCCCATGGTCAGTGAAACGTTCTCTGCACACATAGCCTGTCTATCATTTGATGCAATACCATCACTCATATTACAGGTCGGCGTTCGATTTAATGTATTTGGTTCATTGTCAACACCACTCACACCAACACTGGCATTAAATGAACCATTATTAGACTGTTTGTGTACATAGTTTCTAGATGTTGCATTTGCATAGCTACGCGGTTCATTATTCAAACCATTAACACTTTGTACATAATTACTCCTCTCTCTCGGCCAAGTAAAAACATGATTGTTTCTAAAATCTCGTGTATCTCTAGTAATTTTGACCTTCTTTTGATCAAATAAGTGTTTCTCCAATAGCATAACGTCATCAAGTACTTTTTCAAGTCTTAATGTAAACACATTTTCAGTATATTTTTGCTTAAAATCACTAAACAGTCTATTAACCAAAAGTCTTAGTCTATTCTCCTCCGGCGTGTGATATTCAATAAGGAGCTTCATATAATTGAAGCTCAGCTCAAGATTGAGCTGCTGCCAGCGATATAACAGTTCCGGAAACTGGTTACCCGACGTGGGCATCTTCAAAATGCGAAGCCCACGCGGTATGATTTTTCTTGTCAAGCAAGTTTCAAAATAATGCCTTTGTACTTGCAGTTTTTTTAGTTTAGTAAAGGCAGTCTCAAGATCTTGTAAATCTTTCGTAACATTTAAATTACTCACATCGCTGTTAATGTCCATGCTGCCTTCAACGTTAGGCTCGAAATCAAGAAACAAGTTCTCCTCTCCGGTCACACAAACCTGAAAGCGTTCCATAAACTTGTTGGCTCTCTCCAACACTGGTGGAACGTAAGGCAGTTCTATACTTTGAAGATTGACGTTCGCCATCCTCCTTGAGTGCTTCACCGACGAAAAGTAATGAACAAGTATAATCCCAATGCAGAGTAGCACTCCAACGGAGACGGGAACAAACGTAAAAAATATGTAAAAATGTAATCCAAGCAGCATATACGTTGTTCCCTTATGGCAATAAAACGTAATAGAGTTCCAAAAATATACTTCAAGGTATACGATATTAAATGTTCAATAAATACTTTTATTTAGTACAAAGTGAGCGCTTTCGCCAACAGGCTTCTTCAGACTTGTAATAATATGCACAGTACTGCAAACTTTTTTAAAAAGCCCTCCATGGGCTGTGATTGGTTACAAACTCTGCATCAAAACCACATTCCTTTTAAGGTCTAGTAGAGCTAGACCATATTTTTTAGAGCAAGTGGAACAACCTGAGGCCACCACACCATCTATGAATGAAGTTAGAGCGACCTTGTCATTCAGTCAAGCTAGTTTGGAGGTGAAAGGACTCATGCATAAACATTGGGACATTTTACTATCAGACAGGGAAGTGAGTAACGTTGTAGGCCCCAGACCACGAGTGACATTTTAGAATCATTCTAATTTGAAGAGCCTTTTATGTAGGCCTAAACATACTCCTAATAAACAGAATAAGGTAGGTGTAGCTGTGAACACAGTACCCTGCGGTAATTGTAATCAGTGCATTTTTATAAATTTAAACACTGAATTTATACATCCTACAACAACTCGTAGGTTCAGTTTTTACACCAACACCAATTGTGAAAGTAGGAATGTTGTTTATGTGGCCATCTGTAGTTTATGTTCAGCGTATTATATCGGGAAAACAAACCGTACATTAAAGGAACGTATCAGGGAACACAATTATCAGATTAGAATTGGTTCGGATGTCAATGCTTTAGCTAGACATCACAAAGCAGCAGGCCCTGAACATGTTTTTACATTCTATGTCTTGCAGACACTTACACAGGGTCCAAGAGGAGGAGATCTTATAAATAGAACGTTGGAATGTGAGACCAGGTGGATCATTAGATGGAGAGCAGATGAACCCCCTGGCCTCAATGATAGGGTACAGATCAAACCCTTCCTGAAGAGTAGGAGAATAAAAAGACCGAAGTGAATACGCCCCTATTATAAGTCTTTAAATGGTAGTTTGTGACACTCCCATAGGAAATCGCTTGCCTCATAATGTAATGAATATGAGTCTTTAGGATTTAGATGAATGGTTATAGGCTTTTATATCAGTGACGTTTTACATATATTTGGTTCAGAATGATTGAAATTGTTTTTGCACTTTATGATTGCGTTCATTCCTGCAGTCCTTGTAACATCTCACACAATCTATGAATTATTTTTAATATAGTATCAGTATGAATGAATATACTTGATTTTTAAACTGTACAATATTTTTATAGTATTTTTATAATGTTTTTAGATTTAGAAGAACGAACTTGCTTAAATCAATGGACTTTTCAATCTTGTAACTTGTAAAGAAATAGGATGTGACGTACCTAATTCCTTCAACTGGAATGTGGTTTTGATGCAGAGTTTGTAACCAATCATAGCCTATGGAGGGCTTTTTAAAAAAGTTTGCAGTACTGTGCATATTATTACAAGTCTGAAGAAGCCTGTTGGCGAAAGCGCTCACTTTGTACTAAATAAAAGTATTTATTGAACATTTAATATCATATACCTTGTAGTATATTTTTGGAACTCTATTACGTTTTATTGCCATAAGGGAACAACGTATATGCTGCTTGGATTACACAGTTACTTCAGAGTTCAGAATCACAGGAAATATTTTAAAACAACATTGCAGGACACTCTCAAATAAAGACAGAAAACATCTAAACTAATATTTATTATATTCATATCTATCTAAGAGATACTATGCCCTAAGTCTTACTTACAGACAACATGCAGGCAGAAGTGCTGAGTGGATGTTTATAGGTCCAAGACAAGATGCACCATTACAAAGCATTTCTCATCACTCTGGATCTCAAATGTGCCTATGTACAAATCCCAGTACACAAAGGACTACATTTTCCATGTACTTTTTTAACCTTTAGTCTCTTTACCTGTGTTGATTGTAGATCTTTTCCAGGAGCAGATACTTGGCATTCATTTCATATTTTCACTAAGCACTACAAAGCTGGCTTAGTTTCCAGAGCTAGAACTATTATCCAAGGCATCCTACTCTCTGACCCTTCTTCATTCCTTTCTTCCTGAGCTTTGACAACCATCCCATATAGAAATGGCCACTACAACAATAATCTAATGAAGAAAATGGTGCACTTGTGCAAGTTAACTCACTATAACACTAGATGTCCATCTACATTACTACTGCAGTACTAGCTCTTTCTCTCTCCATTACCCTTTACTTCACATTCTCTAGGTGGGGTGAAGTATCTTTTTTCATTTTCCTCTTCTAACACGACTTCTCTTATAGCATTATGCTTCATAATCTCTAGATGGTCAAGAAAGTTCTGAGTTTTTTCATGCCCATATGTCCCTCATATGCCAGCATGTACTCTCATGCTAAGGGCAGATGCACAGTGCATAAGGAAGGAGCCTAAAGCTTTGTAGACTGGCCACATATCTATTATCCTTGGCTGGATCAATCCCTTATTGTAATGGCTACTACAATGATCTACTCAAACATCCACTGTTATGGAAAGTTAACTTATACAACTGTACTTTCCCCTGCCATGATAGCAACCCATGTTTTGCTTTGCATATTATGTTTTTTATCTCTTTTGCCATTCATTTGTTAATAAAGGCAATTCACAATCAATGTCACCAGATTTGCATGCAATGTTCTTTTTTATATACACAGCTAGAAGTCATTTTTAAGAGGTGGTGCCTTATACAAACTTTAGTTTCATAGAATGCCACCAGAGTTTTGGTAAACATGTTCTTTACACATACCCTCTTTTATTAGAAGTATTTAATATTAGGTTCATAGGTTCATAGGTTCATACTAGACTATCTGCCCGAGGGCATTTACAAGCCTAGCCCATAGTTTTGTGGCTTACACCACCCCTTTAGTATGGGGAACTATACCCATTATTTTGCTGTGCCTCTGTCGAGCAGTGACACTGAGGTAATCCCTGGGGTATATCTGCGATCTCCCATCCATTGGTCAAGATTTCTCTTGAACAAGGCCAGCGAGGTGCTCTGCCTCACATATACCGGGATTTTGTTCCACAGCATAGGGAGTCTTTGGGTGATGAATCTATCCTCCAGCACGTCCTATTAATAGCCGTGTCGAGGTTTAAGTCTCCGCCCTTGTGGCTCTGACTGATCTAAATTTTTGAGGTGAAGCATATTCATCAAATCTGGGTTTGACATGGCCTTGTATGTCAGGCAAAGGTCACCTCTGAGCAAGCGGTAAGCGACTGAATAGAGCTGGAGTTCTTTCAGTCGGGCAGCATAGGACAGATTTTTGAGACCCTTTATCCTTTTGGTGAGGAACTTTTGTGGCCTCTCCAGCTGCTGCAAGTGTCGGGTCAGATACATTCCGAATGGGGCATTGTACTCAATCATTGGTCTGATGAGTGATGAGTATAGGGAGACTATGACCTCCCTTGATCTAGATGTGAATCCCTTCATGATAAGGTGGGCAATGTAGAAGGTCTTCCTAACTACTTTAGCTACATGGGTGTCGAATGATAGGCTACTGTCAACCTGGGTCCCCAGGTCCCTGATAACTTCTTCTGTAATCAGTGGATTGCCACCTATATGGTAGCTAGGGGTAACCTTGTTTTTCCCAAGGGTATGACTATGCATTTTTTGGCATTTAACTTTAGGCCATGGTTCTGGCACCAGTTATCCATTTCTGTGAGACCCTTCTGAAGGATATCTGTGTCAGATGTGTTTTCGACTATGGCGCCCAGTTTGCAGTCATCTGCAAACGTTGTCAGCCATAACCCTCCTGTGTTTGCTTGTACTTGAAAAGTAGATGCCAAACAAGAGTGGACCCAGGACTGAGCCCTGTGGGACACCACTTGTGACAGGCTTTGAGTCTGACATGGCGCCAGCAACTCTAACCCTGTGGGTTCTGTCACTCAGCCAGTTTGCAACCCATCTTGTGATGTATGGGTTAACATTTAAGCTGATGAGTTTTTCAATGATACCCGAGTGGGGTATTGTATCGAAGGCCTTCGCCAGATCGAGGTAGGATGTATGGACTGCCTTTCCCTCATCAATGGCTTTGGTGACTGTTTCGAAAAAGTCAACCAAGTTTAAAAGGCATGATCTGCCTTTGACAAAGCCAAACTGGGTTGGATCCAAAGTCTGCAAATTCCCTATGTCTTTATTTATGAGGTCCTTTATGATCCTCTCCATGGCTTTGCAGATAAGGCTTGTCAAGCTAATGGGCCGGTAATTTCCAGGGTCGGTGGAGGCACCGCCTTTGTGAAGTGGGACCACAGTTGCAGTGCGCCAC
This sequence comes from Protopterus annectens, assembly GCF_019279795.1. Classification (NCBI taxonomy): domain Eukaryota; kingdom Metazoa; phylum Chordata; order Ceratodontiformes; family Protopteridae; genus Protopterus; species Protopterus annectens. Next base: position 726,243,977 of record NC_056725.1, on the reverse strand, counting down.
TCCTTGGGTACGTATCCAGAGGTGAGACTATGATTAAACAGCTGTCCTAGCTGTGGGTTTAATTCCTCATTGATTTCGTGGAGCACACAGCCGGGGACACCATCAGGTCCCATGGATGCTGTGTTTTTTGCTTTGGAGAGAGCAGTTCTCACTTGGGCGTTAGAGATGTTTGGGGGGCTGCAATCGTTTGGTATAGATATCTCTCCTTTTGCGGAGGGGAGAAGTTTGCACTGAACCTGTCAGCCAGTATGTTGGCAATGTCTGTAGGATCAGTAATCTTCACATCATTTTGAACTAGTTCTGAGCATATCTGGGTGTTTCCTCCCAGGTTTCTAACATAGCTAAAGAAGGCCTTATGATTGTCTTTTGAGTCTTTAGCTATTTTTCTCTCAAAATTTGCTTTGGATGATTTTATGAGAGCTCTTAGTTTTTACTTATAGTGATCAAAGGTGTCTTACCTTTTAAGGATTTTGCTCTATCTTGTAGTAGCTTCCTCCTTTTGTTGTAGAGTTTGTTTATGGCTGGGGTCCACCAGGCTGGACGCTTGCCTTTGGTACAAAGAGTCTTTGTTTTGCTTGGGATTGCCTTATCCATGCAGTCCTGCAGGTGCTGGTAGAAGGCATTTGTAAGTGATTCAGCGGCTTGAGTACTGTTTTCCGCGCTCGGGGCCTTAAAGGAGACCACACTAGTCTTTAGAAGTGTGAAGTCGGCTTCGAGAAGTTCTTTACTGTGGTCTTTTTATTTCAGGTGGGGTGGGATGAGGACCTCCAGCAAGATTAGTTTGTGATCTGATCTCACCAGTGAGGGGTATACTTCCGGTGTTGAACATTGTGCTCCCATGTTCGTGATGATGAGATCAAGTATGTTTTCTCCTCTTGTGGGGATGGTGACTAGTTGTTCCATGGCATTTGAGTTTATGAATTCCAGGAACTTTTGGGCTAGGGTGTTTGGGCTTGAGTAGTGTTCCCAGTCTATATTAGGGTAATTGAAGTCACCTAGTATGATGGTGTTTGGTGATACATTTATCCCCTCAGTGTTTTCAGGAAGGCCATGTGAGGTTCCTGAGTTTGTGAGGGTGGCCTGTAACATGCTACAATTTGCAGAGCAGTCTTGCCTATGGTTAATTGCACCTGGATGGTCTCCGATGCATCGTGCGTTGCCACCAGTCTTGAGCTGTGGGTGTCCTTGATGAATATGGATACCCCCCCTCCTTTCTTGGTATTGTCCGGATTTTGGGGCCGGAACGCATGATATGAGGTAAAACCTGATAGTGCTGGGGTGCTCTCAGGAGCCTTGAACCAGGTTTCTGTCACAGCACAGACATCGATGTTCTCCATATTGAGAAGGGCCTCGAGTGCGTGCATTTTGAGATTTAGACTTCTGGCATTGAGCAGCATTACCCTTAGTTTTTTTGGTTTTTTGTGTGCTAGGGTGGTAGGTTTGGAATTTGAGCGTTGCCTAAAAAAGGCACTATGGGGGTGGCAAGAGCCTTTGCCAATATCCGAATCCCAGGGTGACAGGTGCAAGCCGTCCCTTGCGAAGCAGCGTGGCTTGTCCAGCATGTCATCCCAGGCAGACAGACATTGATCCCCTTTGAATGACACCAGAGTTTAAGCCAATTGTTAAAGCTGATCATCTTATCTCTGTATTGTGGCATCATTCTTGGTGAAGGTAGGATACTGCTCAAGGTCAGGGTCATACCTGCCTGGGCTACATAATCAGAGAGCTCCTCAATTTCTCTTTTCATGTAGTCCAAGGAGGTACGTCTCAGGTCGTTTACACCAGCGTGGACAATGACTGAGTCGTATTTGTACCTGCTGTTGAGAGACCTGAGTGCTTGCGTTATGTGGCTGATTCTAGCGCCCGACAGGCAGCTTACTGTAACTCTCCTTACTCAGTCTGGTGAGCGGGACGTCAGTGTGTCTGACTATGGAGTCACCAATGACTAGTGTGTCTGGCATTGTGTTTGGCCTTAAGGGCTGTGACTGTTTGACACTCTGACTGTGAGGTCTATGTGTTTCAGGTGTTGTGTTCTGAGGTGGTGGTTGTTTGGGTGTCTGCTTTGGTGGCCTCTGCTGTTTTGGTAGATTTTTGATCAGAGCCTCCGAGTATGTCTTTGTGTGCTTATGTGTATGATTTGAGGTTGTGATGGTACTATGTGAGACTGGGTCTATAGTGTGTGTGGTAACCTTCTCCTCCTGACTGGTCTTGCCAGTCCTATGTTGAGAGAGCTCAGCCTCCAGTTTGGCCATATAGTTGCATCTCTCGCATGTATTTGTGTTTTGTGGGAGGAGGAGAGGGTTGTCTGTGTACATGTGGCAATTATAACATTGCCTCAATATTCCCAGGTTCACCAGCTGAGCAGGAGAGGACACTAGCAACTGATCCCTCGACATGCTAGAAGGAATAGACAAAAACTTTAAAAGAGATTCCGGGGGATGTGGGTGACCGAGAAATGGGGGTTTGCCTTTTTGGGGTACTATCTATGACAAGAGTGCTGTATCAAGGTAATAAGTACTGTAGGAGCAAGTGCTAGGTTTAACAGATAGAGAATAGTCTACTTGGAGTCAAGCAGAGATGATCTTTTTAGTTGTAGGATACGCTGATTAGATCAGTAGTATAGTTCGAGGAAGGTAGTTTTAAGGGAAAATTTGAAGAGTGGACTTTAGGTAGCCCGAATAGTTTAAACCTGCTTAACCGGCGCTGCCCTAGTGTGCAACAGTGGCAACTCCGCACTAAATCGCGCTAATTCGCGCTAAAGCACGCCAAAACGCGATACAATGAAGTCTGTCCTTTGACCCACGTATCACTCTATATAGGTGATACAAACATCGATCTCACAAGGGTTAATAATAGAATTTATTACCACAAAGGCGAAAATGAAATAAAATACTTTAAACACGTAAATTCCAAAAACAAATAAGACAAAGTAACTGATTTAGCGCTTTCATCTCCAACACCAGAGACTTCCTCAGAATCCGGAATTTACATGTTTAAAGTATTTTATTTAATTTTCACCTTTGTGGTAATAAATTCTATTATTAACCCGTGTGAGATTGATGTTTGTATCACCTATATAGAGTGATACGTGGGTCAAAGGACAGCCTTCATTGTATCTGGAGCTACTACGCTTTTTACAGTGGACTTTGATTTTGTTACAGCCTGTCGGTTGTGTGGTTAATAGTATTTAATATTACACTATTAAAAAGTTTACTTTCCAGCTAACTATTTAACCACCATAAATACTCACTTTTATGCTGGAACAAGTATCTATAATGGCACAGGGCATTTTTTTTCTTCTAGGTAATGTTTCCTCAATATTAACAGTTCACTACTCAGGGAGACTGACTTTTTATTTATGATTCTGATATGCTTTGCCACAGAGTTATTATTATTGGTCCCTAAAGGAGGAACAGATTCATAAAGCCCCTTGAAAGATTCCATGCTGTATAAAATCTGACATTTGTAAGTGCTTTTTGCACACTGCACATTTCTTTCTTTTGATTTTACTTCCCAAAAGCTTGGTTTATAGATGTCTCAACTGAATACTTTTTCTACCAAGTAATTTATTTTAGGAATAATGCAGTTTGTTTTAGAAAGAATTTAGCAAATAAAGGTTTCCTCTTGCTTTAAACAATGGACAGTTTAAATATGCAAGACATGTCTGGTTCATGTAGGCAGCATATTTTTCTTCTCACTGTTACAACATATCATTCTCTGAATTGTCTTCAACAGCTTATTAAAATTCCACTCTGTGCACTATAAAACAGCGAGCAGTTGTTTTAGTATTTTGTTTTTCCTGTCACTGCAAAGGTCTCCCTTTGCTTTGGCTTCCACTTTCAAATGATCATCTCATTTAATGACACCAAAACTTCCCCAGCAGGCTTTCCTGGTAGGTGACAGGATAAACAGCACAATATAGAAATGGTACTTGGTCTGGATATGCATCAATACTTTTTAAGTATTTCTTAAGCACCAGACAATTGAACTACGAACCATTAGCACTTTATGTGCTGTTTATAAATTTTGTTTCAGTTTAGAGCACTCAGTGCTGCTACAAATTTTCAAGGCATATGTTTCAGAATTGCCCTGACTTACTTTCTTAGAATACCTGTGCAATGATTTTCCTCTATGCACCATCAGTTCTGAATACAGACTATGTACAGCCACATCCCTCCTCCAACATTGTTATACACTAGTTACTGCTTCCCTTTTCAGCACACCATTTTTCCACACTGTGTACATACTAGCAACACTGTATTACATTTGGAGAATTTTCAAGATCTTTTCTAATGTCATAAGTAATTTGAAATCACAGTACTTCACAGTTCATTGGGTTTACATCTTCGTTTATGCTGTGTATCTTACACAGTTCAATACAACTTTACAATATTCAGTACTTATGCACCCAGTTCAGAAATGTATTGAGCTTGTACTTCCTACTGCACTAACATTCTCTTTCAGTAACTTGATATATTCATTCGGCAAATCTTTATTCAGTTATCGATCTTTGTTGGCCAATAAAGTATGACTGGACAAAAAACCCATTTTCAACAGTGGCATGTGGAGAAAAGCTGTAGCAAACAGCATTTATTTTATTTTATTTTATTTATTTTATTTTACATTTGTTAACCGGGCTGGTCTAACTGGATATATTTCCATTTTCAGTAGAGGCCCGGGGAGAAAAGCTCCACAGGAAGACATGGACGATTACAACAAAAACTAACAAATATATAATAAAGTTATCAAACGGATTTTTAAAAAAATAGGTAGGTGTTTTACTCAAGACCATAGTAACTAATTCTATTTAAAGATATAAGCCATAAGTTACCATAATTTCATCATTGGAATAAATTAGAGAGTGAACTAGAGAAAGCAAGAGATGAAGGAAGAGAGAACATTTTGCAACACAAAGTACAGAATAGAAAGATATGTATTGCTAGAGAGAGAGAGACAAATAGCCGTGAGGAGGAGAAAGAGCCAAGAAACTTTTTAATCAGGTTTAGAGCAGGAACATATCCAGTGGTTATTAAGGTGAACTTTTAGTTTTTGTTTAAACAGTGCAGTAGAAGCAATTGAAGTAAGTTCGAGGAAGTTTATTCCAGTGTTTCCCAATGGCATTGGAGAAAAGGGAATCACCAGCAAGGTTATTAGATTTAGTTGAGGTAACTAGCAGTTTGCTAGAAGAGCGGAGAGAGTTCAGGTTTGAGTAGGGGCTTAAGAGGTTAGATAGAGCAGGTGTATTAAGAGATTGGTAAAAGGCTCTTTGGACAAACATAAGTTGGGATAGAAGCAATGTATTTGTCAGTTCGAGCCAGTTAAGTTGTTGCAGATTCTGACAATGGTGAGTTCTAAATTGTTTTCATGTAACAAATCTAGCTATGTTGTTGTAGGAGGTAGATAGTTTAGAGATTGTTTTTCTTAAGATTGGTGTAGATAGGTGAGGCATAGAGAAGTGTGGAAATAAGATGTGAGTGGGCAAGATTCACTTTTGCTGGGAAGGTTAAAAAAGTTTTGATTCTATATAGAGAGCCAAGTTTCCTGTTTACAGATTTAATGGTATTGTTGATATGAAGGTGAAGGAGAGATTGTTATCAATTGTGACACCTAGCAATTTGGTAGTAGAATCAGGTGATATAATGGTTCCATTATTAGACACAATGGAGAAGTTAAGTGTGGGGGATCTGGTAGTAGGTTTAAAGAGAAGTAGTTTGGTCTTTTTTGCATTTAGGAGTAGACATCGTTTTAGAAACCAAGTTTCAACTTTAGAAAATACAGCTTGAGTGTTAGTTTGAAGTTCAGAAATGGATTTAGCAGAGCAAATAAGTGTGGAGTCATCAGCATATTGAATGCAGATAGCCTCAGGAATGGCTACTTGTAAGTCATTTATAAAGAGGGAGAAAAGAAGTGGTCCAAGAATAGAGCCTTGGGGACACCAAGGAGATTGGTAGAAGAGATGAGAGTTTGTTATCCCAGAGGACAGCTTGTTTCCTGTTAGTGAGATATGAGCTGAACCAGTGGATAGTCTCAGGTGCTAAGGAAAGAGATTCGAGAATTTTAGAAGGAGAGTGGTTGACCATGTCAAAGGCTTTGGACAGGTCAATGAAGAGAGCAGAAGACAGGACATTATTGTTGCGATTATTGTTAATAATATCTGTGAAGGAGAGCAGAGCAGTAGTTGTGCTATGATAAGGCCTAAAGCCATGTTGACAGTTTGTCAGTATTTTATTTTGTAGAAGGTGATTCATTACTTGATGGTGGACACATTTTTCCATTATTTTAGCTAGAGGTGACAATAGAGCTATGGGTCTATAGTTAGAATGTTCAAAGGAGTTTCCTCCTTTATGTAATGGTATGATGTAAGAGATTTTCCATACATCAGGGATGGATTCTTCATTTATGGTCCTATTAATGAGAATTGATATGGGATAAGCTATTTCAGAGGCTGCTTTTGAAGGAATTCAGAAGGAACCTGGTCAGCAGGGAGGGTGCAAGGTTTAAGTTTGAGAATGCATCTCTGTATAAAGGTAGTGGAGATGGGTTGAAGCCTAAAGGTTGGTAGTTTGGAGGAAGTATGGTCATGAATGATGGTATTGTCACTGGATAGATGGGAGGCCAAGGAATTTATCGTATTAATGAAGAAAGAGTTGAAAGTGTTGGCAGTATCAAGGGAGGAATTGTATCAGACCCAGAAGGGGAGGGGTGGTAGTCTGTCCAGGGTGAAGAAGTTTATTTAGGGTTGACCAGAATTTTGAGGATTATTGTGATTCACTTGCTGAAGATTGCTATAATAGTTCTTTTTGTCAGAGAGGATTGATTTTTGGTAATATTTCTCAGGTGTCTGAAAGTCTGTTGGTCTATGGGAGATTTGCTAGTTCTCCATTTTACCCAAGATTTGTTTCTAAGTGACATTTTTGTCTAGTTTCTTTTGTTAGCCAGGGGGCTGGCCTAGCCTTAATTCTAATAGAACGTTTTGGTGCATGATAATCAAGAATAGTTAGGAATGTGTTGTTAAAGAAATTAACAGCTTCTTGAAGAGGAAGTGTTTTTAGTGGGTTCCAGTTACAAGCCTTTAGTTCCGTTTTAAAAGGGTTGGGTTAAAGAATTTGAGGTTACGAGGGTCCTATATATAGGAGAGTAATTAGAGGTATTTTTTGTCTAATAATATAGGTTAGGTTGTGGTCACTAATGTTATCAGGTAGCGTTCAGACTGATATTTGATTTGTGGTTTGTTTACCAAAATCCAATCAAGAATACTTTCTTTGTTATTAGTTTTGTTAATCCTAGTAGTGGTGTTAATAGTTTGAGTGAAGCCATGGAGATTAATATGGGATGCTGGGTTGTTTGTGGATATTGAGGACCAGTCTAAGTTGAGGTCTCCTAGTATAATGGTTTCTTGTGGGTAGGTGGATGAGGCCCAACTGAGGATATCTTCTATGGTAGTAGAGTTATTACCAGGGGTAGATATAAACAGATGATATAGATGGATTTTTTGAGGTTAAGTTGCAGCTTTGAGATAAGAAGTTCGGTTTTAGTAAATCCAAGGTTCTCATAGGGTACTAATGTTATTTTTAGTTCTGTTTTGAACAATAGTGCTACTCCTCCACCTTTTTTACCATTGCGGTCAAGTCTCAGGATATTGTAGCCTGGTGGTAAGATTTCAGTGTCTTTAGTAAAGGGTTTTAACCAGGTTTCTGTTAAACAAAGAATGTCAAAGGAGTGGTGGTCAAGAAGAGAGTGGAGTAGGGATATTTTGTTATTGATGCTTTGGATATTAAGGTGTCCTATGAGTAAAGTATGTGTGGTGGAGGTTGGTGATTCAAGAGAAGTGTGTAGAGAAACAGGTGTGGCTTTAGCTGAAAAATTAGAAGGACCAGGGTTGGTCCCTTCATTTACACATCCATGTGGAATTACATTAAATTATATATTCAGGTTTACAGTAGAATTATATTATTAATTACACTATAAGGTTTACAATAGTATTATATTGTATAGTCGTACAGCAAAATGCATAACATTAAATAGTTGTACTACTTTACTTTCAGTAAAAGTTTTTATCTTTGGCAGCCTATCAATAAAGTTCACTTCTCACTTGAGTGTCCATTCAGCTTTCATAATTATAAATAAATATTATTGAGGTTTATCCTGTATAAAGGATAGGACAACGTCTTACTGTGAGGCGACAATGCTACCGCAGCACCACCACTGTCCTGTTTGATTCTCAGCTACAGCGTCTTATGTGTGGAGACATGCGTGAATGAACGTACCTTCGTTGAAGGTTGTGCATCAGGCCTGGCAAGTCAGTATGTAAAAATCTACTGCCAATCATTAGCGGACTGGATTTCCGCTGTGGCGACCCCTAACCACGAAAAGCCAAAAGATACTACATCCTGTATAAAGGATAGGGATTAGAAAAGTAGATCATGGCAGTTGCATGCATTATGAGATATGAAGTTAATTGTCAAATAGTGGCAAAAGTTATTAATTAGAGGAAAAATGTTTGCTAATGATTACATTGATTATATGAAAGAGTTTGAATGCACCTGTATGAGTACTGGATGGTTTAGAGTAATTAGAGTAGGGCGAAGATGGGCTTGATAGTCTCAATGAGGTGAGAAGCTTGAGCATACATGAGTCTAGATGAGATGTTCTCCCGGATTCTCCAACGCGTGCACGGAGTGCAAGATCAGTGCAGGAGCACAAGCAGGCAATATTTCTGCCATTCGATCCAGGAACAGCCTGCAGGGGACTGCAGGAGCGCTCCTGCACTATTCCTGCACGGACTAAGAACTGGTATGAAAATCACCCCATTTGCAGGAGAAATCTATGCAAATGAGGGGATTCTGCAATCCAGGAAGCTTGCAACAGTCCATGAAAGACTAGTGCTAACTGCAGAAATGTACTCGGTTAGTAACCGAGTGCATTTCTGCGAAATCCAAAACAGAGCTATGACAGCTCCAAATAAAGGATGCATATCATGTAGTATGCATGCCAATGGCCAAGTATAAGGCCATTAGCATTGCCAACATAAAAATAAATACAAAAAACAAATTTTATTATTTTGTAGCCGATCTCGGCTGTTTAAGCGTAGGGCAGCGGCACGCAAACGGGATCAGGGAAAATAACAAAATGAATCTAAATTAAGCATTCTAACTAAAATCAATATTCTGCCATGTAAGTCAATGGCAGGCAGAAGACAACATGGCTAGTGAGTAGTGGTTGCTAAGGGGGGAGGCTCGTTAGCAGGCAATCCTATGCAAATGAGGGGAAGGATAGTGAATCCTAGTTTTCCCCACCATGTGGGTCAGGCCCCAACAGTGTAAGAGTAGGAATAGTCTGATGCAAGCCTAGGAGATAGATGACATCATGGGGGGGGGGTGGTGCCAGGTATACTGTAAGCAGATTGGAGCCCTGTGGCCCGGGTCTGCTCCTAGCTTAGCAGAGCTTAGTTAGGGGGTGTGTCTAAACCCGCAGAGCACTCTTTACAAAGCCTAAGCGGGTGTGCTCACCACACACAGAGATTTACAGGAAGAAAAAGAGATGAAACCTGGAAATAGCAACAGTGTGCATATTTGAGCACTCTGCACTGAGCACGCACAGGCTTAAACAGGAAGGCAATGGGAAGGGAAAACAGCAGTTGGTAGGTAATCAAGGAGAACTAGCTTAGCTGGCACGTGAAATGTATCAGAATCAGCCAATTACATAGGTAGCAGACTAGCCCAGCCAAGAACACTACTATAAACTAAGCAAAACACCTTCCCCTCTGGTTTTCCCAGAACCTATGCCACTGGTGTAAATAAGCAGGGAACTTTTAGCACTCACAACAGCAAAATTATAGGGGCTGCAATAGCTATCATACAACAACTTGTGAAAGAGGCTGAGAATGGTGAGGATGTGAATGCTGCCGACCAACCCACAGTGAAGAGACAGAGAAGAGTGTACAGATTCTGGGTAACCTACCAGGGGCTACATGAGCTGGAGATAGTGGAGCACTACAGGGACCGCCTACAGCAAATTGTTGAGCTGTGCCGGCCATGCCTGACACACAGAAATAACAGAGGGGAACCCATCCCAATGGATACCAAGGTATGTGTAGGACTAAGAATACTAGCTACAGGTACCTTCCAAAGGCCAACTGGGGATATGATGGGGATTTCACAGGCATCAGTATCCAGGGTACTCCACCAGTTCTTGGATGTCATGTCAGCACATGTCGGTGAGCATGTATATTTCCCCAACACCCGTGAGGCGTTGGCCAGCAATATGCATCTCTTCTACCAAATAGCGGATTACCCAGAGGTAGTGGGTGCAATAGACTGCAAGCATATATGCATCAAAGCACCACCCAGTGAGCAGGGTAGGGTCTACATCAACCGCAAGGGCTTCCCTTCCATCAACTGCCAGGTTGTGTGTGATGCCCAGGGCATAATAATGAATGTGTGTGCTGGCTGTCCTGGAAGCTATCACAATTCCCACATCTGGCATATGACACAGCTATCAGATATTTTCCAATGGAGACATCCCACACAGTCACCTAGTGGGGGATGCTGGATAAGCACTGGAGACGTGGCTGATGACACCCATCAAAAATGCACACACACCTGAAAACGGACTCCATAATGAGGTACATGCACAAACAAGAATCATAACAGAGCGTGTGTTTGGGTTGCTCAAGTCATGGTTCCAGTGCCTGGACACATCCAGTGGAGCCTTGCAGTACTCACCAGCTACATGTTCCCAAATTGTCCTTGTATGTGCCATGCTACACAATATGATCCTGTGGAAACAGCTGCAGCAGGAACACCATGGGGCCGGGCCACACCTCCCCCCACCAATGCCAAGGCCTGCATAGGCATAGAGTGACTCAGAGGAGGAACAACCTGAGCCTGCCCCAGTAGGCAGAAGGAGGCATGCCCAGTATGCCTTGGCCTTGACAAAGAGGCAATTCATAGCACATTCACTGACATGAGAGGGATCCAGGGAATAACACCTCTCTCTGACTCTAACATACAGTAAAAGGGATGCCAAACATTACATTACCTATGCCAAACGATGTGTAGTGAGTGTACTATGTGCATCTGACATAGGCAGCCCTGCAACACCACCCTCAATACTGGGACACCCACAAGGTAAGTGACTCACACATGCCAGTCGGGGGGGACACATACCCAACAACAGTCACAGCCAGCAAGACAGGTGTAGACAAACACAAACAAAGGCTGTGCTATGGCCTCAGAATGAGGCCTATGGGTAACCTTCCCCACCAGGACTACACAGACAGACTACAGCAGGTCAAGCAGTGGTATGTCAGTTCTGAAGGCTAGGAAGTCAGTAACTAATATGTAGGGAAGTAAAAGCTAAGATCTGTAGTACAATGGTATGTCTCTAGCCAGCATGATAGGGAAGACTACAGACTGAAATGGAGTACCTGACATACCAGTACAGTCCTAGCAAATGTGTACAAGTGTCAGGTGTGACCCCCCCATCCTACATAGAAATATAGTAACAGTCAGGTGTCCCCCCCACAATCCTGTGTAGAACTGCAGAAATAGTCAGATGTGCCCCCCATCCTATGTAGAAATGTAGTAACAGTCCATGCCAAATGATCAACGGATACCCTGCAGAGACAGCATGCTACCTGTAGGTGTACAACACAAAGGTCAGCACTGCAGTACAAACTACCTAGACCCGATCACAATATTCAGTACAGAAGGCCATTCTGGGCATGCCCACACACGTAAGAGTAATAAAGGCAATGTCAGTCAACAACATACTGAAAGGTCATACTGGGCATGCTCACATACTACATGGAGGCCATGTCTGCAAACATCAGTGGACCATACCTATCTGGCAGCCGCCAATGTTTGTGCAGACACTCCTCCATATGCACCACACATGCATTGCACACACAGTGGATAGGAATACAGGCGTATATGTAAGGACAACACACTATAATAAACCAAAGGTAGACATACATAGATGTGTGGAAGAGGGTGACTGTGACAAGAAGCCATACAGGTCTCTCCCACCCAGCACACAGCCAAAGGGCCACAACCACACGAGGGTCCGATGTCACACACTGCAGATACTAGCCACCGGTATCTGTCAGCATTACAGAGCATGTGGTGCATGTGCTAGCTGTGCAACATGACTGTTCAAGGAAGTAGACATCTAGCAGCTGTATACACATACCTGTGTAATATGACCCAGGTTGTGCCTGCATGTGACATCTCAACCCCTAGATGAATGGGTATGGCCCATGCTCACACACTGCCCTACCCATAGCCCCACTATGACAAGCTTGCTGAGGTCATCTACTGTGAAATACACCTTTGGGAGAATTGCATCCCAGTGATGTCTGTGGCATGTCCCATAACTGCATACTGCTGTAGTGTGGTAAACTAATTAGATAGGAGTTCTAACCACAGCCTTCACAACTGTGTCTGTGCATCTGTCTGAATAGAGAGCAACGCTTTTTAGAGTGGTCACACTCCCTACAATTGCAATGCTCTACTTTAGTAAGGCTGTTGATATCATCCACCTAGAAATACATCCCTGGAAAGGTTGCATCCCTGTAAACTCCATGGTGTGTCATACAAATGTGTACTGCCATACTGTGATATAATAGTTAGGTAGGAGTTCAATTCCCAGACATGACAACTGTGTGTGTGTGTGTCTGTCTGTGTAGAGAGCAATGCTTTTTAGGGTAGTCACACCCCCTACAATTTAAATGCACTACTTTGGCAAAGCTGCTGATGTCATCCACCTAGACATACACCTCTAGGAAGAATGTAGTCCAGTAATCTCCGTAGCGCATCCTGTAACTGTGTGCTGCTGTAGTGTGATACATTAGCTAGATAGCTGTTCTACTCCCAGAGATAGCAAGTGTGTGTGTCTGACCCTGTTTGTGTAGAGAGCAAATGTTTTTTAGGGTAGTCACACTCTATACAATTGCAGTGCTCTACTTTGGTAAGACTGCTGATATCATCCACCTAGAAATAGATCCCTGGAAAGGCTGCATCCAAGTAATCTCTGTAGCATGTCCCATAACTGCGTACTGCCATAGTGTGATATAATAGTTAGGTAGCAGTTAAATTCCCAGACATGGGTACTGTGTGTGTCTTTGTAGAGAGCAATGCTTTTTAGGGTGGTCACACTCCCTACAATTTAAATGCTCATCTTTGGCAAGACTGATGATGTCATCCACCTAGAAATACACCTCTGGGAAACTCTAACCCACTAACCTCTGCAGCACGTCCTGTAAGTGCATACTGCTGTAGTGTGATTTAGACCTCTGTTAGGGGTTCTGTACCTGCGCATGTCGGTTGTGGATATTTTGTGTGTGTTCCTCTGTCTATGTGGGGACCAATGCATTTTAGGCTAGTCACACTCAGTACATGTCCAATGGCCAACTTTGGCAGTCCTGCTTATGTCATCTAATGTGAACTACACCTTTTGGGAAGGGGTACTCCAGTAATCTCCATGGCATGTACTGTAATTGTGTAGTGCTGTAGTGTACTAAACTAAGTAGGGAGGGGTTCAACTCCCAGACATGACAGAGATGTGTGTCTGTCTGTGTCACCTGGGCCCATGTGGGGGGGGTTGCAAATGTCTTTTATGATGGCCCTATATCACAATGCCCACTGTACAAGGATAACATATGTGAAATAGCCCAGAGGCTGGGGTGCAAGTCCATACTCATACATGTGACCTCACTGCCAGGCAATCACAGTTAGCAACCTTAGTATTACTCAGAGCACACTCTCACCCATGTCTCATACACACACACACATGCTGAGGCAACAGCCAATATGTGTGTAGTCCACTACATATTGGTGACTGATAGTAACTATGGAGTGATTGCAGTGGCATACATAGGGCATGGCACCCTGTCCATCCATACAATAGGCACATACATGCAGACAGTGCACCTTCCCCATGTTCCAAACTGGACAACAGCAACACCTGCGGTGCCATGACATGTGACCCACAATGGACATACCATGCCAGAAACTATACCCTGTATGGACAGATGCCACTGACACCAGGGAATGCCGGTAGCATGCTATCAATGTAGGGGCAGGGTTAACCTGCTGTCCATTACCAGTTCCTGTCACAGGTGGCCACGACTCACACATCTGATGAAAATCTGTGTACACAACATGGTCCTGACACCCCAAGTACAGTTCCACATGTCACTGTACATGCATGTGGGAGGTATGCACATCCCAGACACCATGCATGTCATGGACTAGGGAACACATACATAGCAAGCGATGTGTAGCATTGGCCACATGCAATAGCCACCCAGGTGACTGGATGGTGGATACAATATCCACCTGTGTGGGCAAATGCAGAAACCACAGGCCTAAGCCACAATGCAGACCATTGTCATGTGGCCTGATGCCAAGGTATACACATCACCTAGCCTTGTATAACCAACTGGCACAGTCAACCACCACATACTCTTGCAGAAATGCACCCATGCATGTCAGTGCTGGAACCCTGTGTGTTTGCCTGTGTGTTGTATGATGTGTATGGTTACATCCACACTCACTACAACCCCCAGTGGCATACTGAAGCATGCTGTCTGATGTCAGACACCTCCCCATACCCTTTGCCTATATAACCTCCATATGACCCGTGTGGTGCATGTGATACCTGCACAGCACTGTGTTGTGGCAATCTCACTGGTGATGAGCTGTATCCCTGGCCCTGCCAAGTGTGTCAATGTGTGTGCGTCCCTGTGAGAGTGTGGCTGTGTTCACACTGGCACCTGTTCATGCAGACAGGCATGTGTACATCACCTACTGTATAGCTAGCATATCCCTGTTGCAGATGTCACTCACCATCACATATGTGTTCTGCAGACTCCACAACAGGATAACCTATGCGGCGCATCCAACAACTGCATAGGACTGTGATAGCACTACATAGTCATCATCGGTTTGATACCCTGTGCTAGTAGGTGTGTGACACAAACATACTTAGTTCCTACTCCCCCACCCCTCCCTGACTTGCTGGTGCCTCTGCCTGCCTCCCTCACTGGTGGCTGTGGAGACCTATACCTGCTTTTCTTCGGCAGAAACATGTGTATTTTGAGTAATGCTCATGATCAGCTAATGGCCTCTGCATGAATTTCAGCCCTCCCCTAGCTGATTGCATTTGTAACAGCTGTAGTAACATTCACATAGCCAAATGCATGGAAACATACTCCAATATCTAGGAACATCATGGTTGTGTTGGTCCTTTTCATTCACTGTGAGCAGGAACTCATTCTGTTGTTTGGCAAACAGCATCTCAGATGGGGTGGGGATTTACCTCTGACAACATACACTGTGGAAACAGGCCAACACACAGGAGGAGGATGTACCTGACCTGACTACAGACTGTAAGTGCTGCTATACTGCATTTGGAGTTATGTTGGTTTAACAGTGTGTGTGTGTGTGTGTGTGTGTGTGTGTGTGTGTGTGTGTGTGTGTGTGTGTGTGTGTGTGTGTGTGAGTGTGTGTGTGGATATGGCTGTCCCACATTTCTCAATACCTGCCATGTCAGTTCTATGTTTATGAGGAATCCCCATCTGCAGGGTCATCTGCAGACTGGGTGGTGTGTTGTGCCTTTGGTGTCATGTGCTACCCACGGAACATCTATCTGTGGACTGCAGAAAGTACTGTGAGGATTGCAGTCTGTAGATGGTGAAAGCCTTTACAGTTACAGACTTCATATCCCTCATAGGACATATGTTGCAACAACCCTGTTACAACAGTAAATGCATGAGGTTATCACAGCATCATGTCAATATTGGCCCAGTGTATGTGCTTCCAGCACCAACTCTGTCAACCTTTGCATATATGGTGAAAAAAACACCCTTGCAGGTCCAGCACCTTTAAACCCCTGGATTCAGATAGATATGTGCAAAGTTCTTTATAATCCACAGGTTATGTTGTAAACAAGAACGCCAATAAATGAAGAAACCAAATTGAAATTTTATTAAGCTTAAAAACAAGCTTTTCATCGGTACTCTGCACCAACTTCCTCAGAAAACAAACTGCACCACACATTTGTCTCACAATAAATACATCACTACTCCACTCAAATGTGCCCCCTAGTGACTCCCCTTTAAAAAGCACATGATTACACTTTAAAATTTTTAACTAAGAAGCGGCCAAAATATTCAACAATTTGGTATCTACTACTAAGACCTGCCATCAATGCTGGTAAACCTATAATGCTCCAAATATTAAATTTTGAAGCCACCATAATTACATATAAAAACAAATGATCAAATGTGTCAATAACCGCAAGAAAAATTATAATATATATAAAAATAAAAATAAATATAGAAGTGGGAAAAAAATGGGAAAAAAATTCCAGTGTTTATATTAACAGTGTTAATATAAACATTGATATAAACAATAAGTGGTGAACACAAAAATAAAAATAAAAATGAAAATTAAAAAATGGTAAGACGCAAGAATATGTTCCCAGATGGGATTAAGCCACTCTAGGGGGCTTCACCTCACTAGGCTTCTCAATTTGAGGAAGCAACTGATGGAAAGCATACTATTAAGTCCAGGTAAGTGGTAAGCTTCCAACTTAAGTTGCCACATCAACTCCATGAATTCTAGTCTTAAAGAATCGGGTCCCCCCATAAACTCTTGGTTTAGCTGATTGAACAATGTAAACGAAAATTCGTGACTTGGATTATCTAATATATGTTTGGCCAGAGCGTTGTCGACATTCCCCTTCCTGATGGCATATAAGTGCTTGTATACCCGTTCCTGTAGTTTCCTATCAGTCTTGCCGATATAGAAATCTGGACAGACTGAACACTGGGCTAAATATACCACCCGATTGCTGACACAATTGAATCTTCCTTGTATGAGATACTTTTTGTCCTTGATGGAAAAAGCTGAACTTGCTTTAATGTATCTGCAACTTTGGACTCCAGGATGTTTTTGATGTTAAGGCCCCTCCTGAAAGTAACCTTAGGTGGTGATAATAGTCCAAATGCTCCTGTTGACTCGGTGGTTAATAAGCGCCGATTTTTCTTTATAATGGACACAATATCCATTGCATCCAAGTTGAATGAAATTACAAAAGTACAATTGAAAGTATCAGACTCAGGTTCTTGGATGACATTTTTGTCATCTTCAATGGTACTCTAGATGATGTTAACAACTTAGTGTCATTTTTTTTAACGGCTGCACAGAATTCTTGAAATTCACATCTGAGTTTGCCATTGACAAGATTACCTACTTGGATGTGGAATTAGAGAAAGATAGGAGCTTAAATCGTTTCGTGGCCAGCATACATGGGAAGCCGACCTTCTCGAATTCTTATTTACATTTTGACAGCAAACACCCATTACACCAAAAGAGGGCTATCGTGAAAGGCCAATTTGTTTGAGCAGCCCGCATGACATCAGAAGATAAGAAATTTCACGAGGAGTGCAAGTTCATCTTTGGCATGTTCGTCAGCAGAGGGTACCCCACCGATTTTGTCACAGAATTGAGTTTGGAAGTGCAGGGGAAGAGGGCCAATGGCCACTTCCGCCCCATTTTGGGGAATATGGAGGATGGGTCCTTAGGTTTACCTCGTCTCGCCAGTTTGTCTGATACTTTCTGTCTAGGTTTCTATATCGGCAAGATATATCGGCAAGACTGATAGGAAACTAAAGGAATGGGTATACGAGCACTTATATGTCATCAGGAAAGGGAAGGTCGACAACGCTCTGGCCAAACATATATTATACATATACATATATTAGATAATTCAGGTCACGAATTTTCATTTACAGTGATCGATCAGCTAAAGCAAGAGTTTATGGGGGGGAACCGATTCTTTAAGACTAAAATGCAAGTAGTTGATGTGGCAACTTAAATTGGAAGTTTACCACTTACCTGGACTTAATAGTGACTTAATGGGCTTAATCCCATCTGGGAACATATTCTTGTGTCTTACCATTTTTTATTTTCATTTTTATTTTTATTTTTGTGTTCACCACTTATTGTTTATATCAATGTTTATATTAACACTAGTGGGATTTTTTTCCCATTTTTATCCCACTTCTATATTTATTTTTATTTTTATATATATTATAATTTTTCTTGCAGTTATTGACACATTTGATCATTTGTTTTTATATGTAATTATGGTGGCTTCAAAATTTAATATTTGGAGCATTATAGGTTTACCAGCATTGATGGCAGGTATGAGTAGTAGATACCAAATTGTTGAATATTTTGGCCGCTTAGTTAAAAATTTTAAAGTGTAATCATGTGCTTTTTAAAGGGGAGTCACTAGGGGGCGCATTTGAGTGGAGTAGTGATGTATTTATAGTGAGACAAATGTGTGGTGTAGTTTGTTTTCTGAGGACGTTAGTGCAGAGCGCCGACGAAAAGCTTGTTTTTAAGCTTAATAAAATTTCAATTTGGTTTCTTTGTTTATTGGCATTCTTGTTTACAACATAACCTGTGGATTATAAAGAACTTTGCACACGTCTATCTGAATCCAGGAGTTTAAAGGCACTGCACCTGCAAGGGTGTTTTTTTCACCAGTTTGTTTTTTGTTTTTTGAATTTTTAGAACCTTTGCATATATGCCGTGCATGTGGAGGTGCATATGTGCTGTACACTATAAGTAGTGACATCACATCTGATAACAAGCCAGCGAGATATCAGACTACTACACATGTAATGTACAGTGGGGGTTATAATTGATGACATAACCTGGACATACTGTGGTTGTATGTACAGTACTGAGGTCTGTGTACGTATGGTGAATGTCGACAGTGTGTGTATTATTAATATGTACCTTGGCCTGTGTACAGACTGCGGTAGTTGTCATCATCCTAGGTCCCTTCCTCTCTGATGTTACAAGCCGCTCCACTGTATGTTACCGTATTGGCTTACATGTTTGTAGGGCCATACACACACATACCACAGTCAGCCATCACACCACACTGTGTAGTGGTCCAGTATATGTAGGGATAGTGTGTGAGTGTCACATATGAGGATGGTGTTGAAGAGATAGTCCATATACTGTAAGGTTATGCTAGCTTGCCATAAGTGGCTCTGTTCTCATTGGTTGTGGTTATGCACTTTCACATGGGTGTATCTTACCCTGCGCTGTGACATGCCTGTACAGCCTGTTATATATGCAGGTACATGTGCATTCTCCCATAGGAGATGTAGGCCAGTGTTGATCCAGTCTGCCTGTAGCTTGCACAGTGCATTGTTACATGCCTAGCAGCTTAGTATACTTACCCAGTGAGATGTCATGTGGAGATACTTGCCAAATGTACTGCTGCTGGGCCTCCCTTGCAGTCATGTATGTCAGAGCAGTGGGATGCTGTAGAGATGTATGTCAATATCTAGTCGGTAGTATGTTGCCATGGCACCCATGCACCAGTGGGTATTACATGTCTGGCCAGACAGGCGTGTGTGAATTCAGAATCTATGGTGGCATATGTATACCGGTTGTTCTGTGTTATACCCATCCACATGGCTGTTAACATCCATGTTGTCAGGCATGGTACACATGTTTTGCACTAAGGGGTTCTGTGTATACCTCTGGACTGTACAGAGAGTGTCAGAATATCCGCACATCTTGGCCAATGTCTCTGCTGCAGTTGACAGGGGCTCTAGGTGCAAGCAGTTGTACTTAACTATGTTGTCCTTAGGATGTCTGTCTGTAGCCAATGGTACACATGTAGAAAGCAGATGTGACCCCCCCCACACACACACACCATGTCTGTGAGGACAATCCCACATACAGTAGCAATAGTATATAGAACTGTAATAATACACAAATAAAGGTCTTCCACTCCTGCACACCTGTGTGTGGTGTCGTTCCCTATGACCCCTCTGTGGGTATATGTTGCAGGCAATGATTGACATTTGTATGGCTGGCCCATACAGTGTCCAGTTGTTCAGGTGTGAACTGTAGGCATAGTGGCTGTTCTGTATTTTGTGCACCTCCTACATATGTATCTGACTGTACATATCTCTGCGTGTTAATGTGTAGTCACATGTGTATCTATATATATAAATCTGTATCTGCATATTTGTGCCTGTGTATATGTATCCTGGGGATGTTGATAGCCTCCACATTGTAAATCTCCCATGGGAGCCAGACTGTACTGCATGATATGTTACCAATACCAGCCTGACATTATACAGCTGGGATGTAGTAATGTTAACATCTTGTACCCATGTCATGTCAGGTCCTGGTTATGGGATCGGCATCACTTCGTAGTGTATTGCAGGGCGGACGTGTTTGGCTGTGGGGGGGTTGTCAATTACTACAGTACATATATTGTTTGGGGCCTCCCAACCCCATTGATGGTGCATGTGGACATATGTGTTTCTGTTAATTTACAATTGCTATTTATAGGTACATATATTTGCTTACATATGTCTAACTATGTCCGTATATACCTAATATCTGTTAGCTTCCACATTGTTTAATCTGTGTAGGCAGTGCTTACCCCCACACAAATGCACATACACATGCTTACAAGTGCTTACATATGCTTACTACTGCTTAGTTGTGCTTACACCTGGTTACTAGTGCCTTATTCATTATGACTTTGCTGCAGTGGGACTCGAACTGGGAATGCCTGCTTGTCAGGTGAATGCTCTGCCCAATACACACTATTGCTTAGATCCACAAGGTGGTCCGATTAGAACCGCTGCATCCAACACCAGCATGCCTTGACCCATAATTTCATACCGATCACCCCCCCCACTCCTCCTCTGCAGCAATCATCCTTTCTCTGGGTGCAGGTCGGATATAACTACACCAGTACACACTGCCACTCTCCACTTCTCAGGGCCCATCACGTACATTGTCTTGACCCATGGATCATCAGGCTTTCCCAACTGAGAACATACATGCCCTGCCATGTGCATCTGTGTAATGGAAGGAACCCAAATACCCATCAATTTTTGGGTTGTCCCGCAAGGGACATTCCTGTCTTTGTTTCTAGATTCGACTTAGCGGGTCGACAATGTTTCTCCCATTGGTAGTATACTGCCTGTAGTTTGGGAAGCAGTATTTTGTTTACTTTTTTGTGTTTTTGTTTATATGTTTCACCTGTTTGGCTGGGGGGGTATCGGTAGATGTAACACATATGTTTATTGAGCCCCCTCTCCCCCACTGGCAGTGCCTGTGGTCATATATGTCATTCTTATGTGCTGCATCATATCTATAGATATATATCTGTGTATAAACACACACACACACACACACACACACACACATGTATATATATATATATATATATATATATATATATATATATATATATTTTTTGCTATATATATATATATATATATATATATATATATATATATATATATATATATATATATATATATATATAATGCCATATAGATGTATGGATGTCTGCATATGTATATATCTTGGATAAAGGGAGGCTTCTTTGTTCACCAGTGGCAGTGGGGAGCTTAGAGCAGCCTATCTATCCCTGGAGGAGTGTTCCCAGCACAAGAATCTTGTAGTCTATTGGCTGTTTTGGGCCAATTTCTAGCTCTTTCAAGTCCCCCTGTATAAAACCCAGTTTGGTGCAGCTTTGCGCGATTTTATGATAGCACAGCTCCGCTTAATTGGGTTTAAACCCTTAGAACTGATCTAGTTCTCATAATAAACACCCTATTCCTACTCTAAAGCCTGGCACTTGCTCACTAAAGCAATTATATAAGTCAGCAATAAAAAATTAAAAGCACTACACCCTCACAAACTCCCCTTGAGTACCTTGTTCCCCATTGGCCCTTTTTTTCAATTATAAAGGAATTCCCAATACTATTCTAGCATGTCCAAAGGTCAGTTGTCAATCTCCTCGCTGGTCCAGCTGGTGAATCTGGGACTCTTGAGGCAATGTTACAACCACCTCATGTACACAGACAACCCTCTCCTCCTACCAACAAATTCCAACACATGTGAGAGATGCAACCATATAGCCAAACTGGAGGCTAAGCTCTCTCAACTCAGTACTGGCATAACCAGTCAGGAGGAGAAGGAAACCACACTCACTACAAGTCCAGTTTCACACAGACCTACCACGACAGCAAACCAAACACATAAACACACAAAAACATACTTGGAGGCTCTAAATAAAAATCTTCCTAAGCAGCAGAGACCTCCAAAGCAGACACCCAAGCAACCGCTACCCCAAAACAAAACACGTGCAACACATAGCTCACAAAGCCAGTGTGATGAACAGTCACAGCCCTTAAGGCTAAACAACACACCTGATACACTTGTAATAGGTGACTCTATTGTCAGGCACACTGACGTCCCGCTCACCAGGCTGAACAAGGAGAAGGTCATGGTGAGCTGCCTGTCAGGCGCTACGATCCGCCACATAACACAAGTACTCAGGTCACTCCAAGGTAAGTACAAAATATGACTCAGTCATTGTCCATGCTGGTGTGAATGACCTGAGACATATGTCCCTGGACTACATGAAAAGAGACATAGAGGAGCTCTCTGAGCATGTAGCCCAGGCCAGTATGACCCTGACCTTGAGTAGCATCTTACCCTCTCCAAGAATGATGCCACAATATGAAGACAAGATGATCAATTTCAACAATTGGCTTAAGTATTGGTGTCATTCAAAGGGGATCCAATGCCTGTCAGTCTGGGATGACATGCTCGACAAGCCACGATGCTTCACTAGGGACGGCGTGCACCTGTCACCCCTGGGCTTTCAGATATTGGCAAAGGCTCTTGCCACCCCCATAATGCCTTTTGTAGGCAAGGCTCAAAAGACAAACCCACCTCCATAGGTATCACAAGGGATAAGAAACTAAGAGTAATGCTACTCAACACCAGAAGTCTATACCTCAAGATGCATGCACTCAAAACTTTCTTTAGCATGGAGAACATCGATATCTGTGCAGTAACAGAAACCTGGTTCAAGACTCCCGAGAGCACCCCAGCACTACCAGGTTATACCTCATACCATGCTTTTCAGTCCCAAAACTTGGACCAAACCACAAAAGGAGGGGCAGTATCAATATTCGTCAAAGATAACCACACCTCCATGTTGGTGGCACAGCACGAAGCATCAGAGACTATCCATGTGCAACTAACAGTGGGTAAAACTGCCTTCCAGTTTATAGCCTGCTACAGACCACCCTCCCAAACCCAGGAACTCCACTCGGTTTTCCTGAGAACACTGGAAAATATGAAGGTCTCTCCAAACACAATTATATTGGGCGACTTCAACTACCCAAACATAGACTGGGAGCATTACTCTAGCTCCAACACCCTAGCCCAAAGGTTCCTAGAATTTATAAACTCAAATGCTATGGAACAACTTGTTACCACTCCCACAAGAGGGGAAAACATAATGGACCTGATCATCACCAACATGGGGGCTCTATGCTCCAGACCAGAAGTGTATCCCTCACTGGTAAGATCAGACCATAAACTAATCTCACTGGATATTCACATCCCGACCCCACCCCTTGCCCGGAAAACCACAGTGAAAAACTTCTCTAAAGCAAATTTCACACTCATCAAAACTGAGGTGGAATCCTTCAAAGCCCCTGGGCCTGTGGAAAATATGTCCCAGACCACAGAATCCTTTATAAACGCATTCTATGAACACCTTCAGGAATGCATGGATCATGCAATCCCAGATAAAACCAAGGCAGGCATCCTGTCTGGTGGACCCCAGCCAAAAACAAACTATACAATAGAAGGAGGAAGCTACTACATGATAGAGCAAAATCCGAAAAAGGGAAGGCATCTCTGATCAGTATTAGCAAAAAACTATGGGCACTCATAAAATCGTCTAATGCCAGCTTCAAGAGAAAAATTGCACAGGAGACTAAGAATAATCACAAGGCTTTCTTTAGTTATGTTAGGAACCTGGGTGGGAATTCCCAGATATGCTCAGAATTAGTCCAAAATGACAAAAAATACACCGAACCCACAGACATTGCCAACATCCTAGCTGACAGGTTCAGCGCAAACTCCCCCCCTCCCCACCAAAAGGACAAATATCTATCCCAGCAGAGTGCTGCCCCCCTGGCATCTCAGATGCTCAGGTAAGAGCTGCCCTCTCCAAAGCAAAAAACACAGCATCAATGGGACCAGATGGTGTCCCGGGCTGCATCCTACATGAACTCCAAGAAGAGCTAAACCCAAACATAAATCTACTGTTCAATCTCAGCCTAACTACAGGATATGTACCCAAAGAGTGGTGTACAGCAACAGTGGTCCCTCTCCACAAAGGTGGTGCCTCAACGGATCCTGGAAACTATCGCCCCATAAGCCTGACTAGCTTGGTCTGCAAAGCTATGGAAAGGATCATCATGGACCTCATAAATAAAGATATTGGGGACCTACAGACACTCAATCCTACCCAGTTCGGCTTTGTTAAGGGCAGATCCTGCCTCTTAAACCTGGTTGATTTCTTAGTCACCAAGGCCATTGACGAGGGGAAGGTGGTCCACACAGCCTACCTGGACCTCGCAAAAGCCTTCAATACAATACCCCACTTGGGCATTATAGATAAGCTCACCAGCTTAAATATAAACCCCTATGTCACTAGATGGGTTGCAAACTGGCTCAAGGACAGAACCCACATGGTTAGAATTGCTGGAGCCATGTCAGACTCCAAACCAATTACAACTGGCGTCCCACAAGGCTCAGTCCTGGGACCTCTCTTGTTTGGTATATATTTCTCGGAGATACAGGCCAACACAGAAGGACTGTGGCTGACCAAGTTTGCAGATGACTGCAAACTAGGCACCATAATCGACTCTCCAGCTGATGCAAGCATCCTACCAAAGGGCCTCATAGAAAGAGACAACTGGTGCCAGAGCCATGGCCTCAAGCTAAACGCCAAAAAGTGTGTAGTCGTCCCCTTTTGCAAAAACAAAGTGCCCACAAATTACCACATAGGTGGTAATCCATTAAGTACGGAAGAAGTAATTAGGGACCTGGGGACCCAAGTTAATAGCAATCTTTCATTTGAAAACCACGTGGCCAAAGTGGTTAGAAAAACATTTTATATAGCCCACCTAATCATGAAGGGATTCACATCTAGATCAAGGGAGGTCATCGTGCCTCTTTACTCATCCCTCATCAGGCCCATAATTGTGTACAATGCCCCTTTTGGGATGTACCTTACCAGACACCTGCAGAAACTGGAAAGACCCCAAAAGTACCTCACCAAGAGGATCAAAGGGCTCAAACAGATGCCATATGCTGCCTGGTTAAAGAAACTCCAGCTCTACTCAGTGGCATACTGCCTGCTCAGAGGCGATCTGTGCCTGACGTATAAAGCCATGTCCAATCCGGAATTAATGGAAATGCTGCAACTCAGAAAATCCAAATCCCATCGAGCTACACGCTCGAGAGACTTGAACCTCAGCACTGAAATAAATAGGACATGCTGGAGGGACAGATTCATAACCCAGAGGCTCCCTTCACTCTGGAATAAAATCCCAGTCCAGGTTAGGCAGAGTCCCTCATTAACTCTCTTCAAGAGGAATCTTGATGAGTGGATGGGAGATCGTAGGTTTACCCCGGGTATCACTTCTGTGTCACTGTTAGACAAAGGCACAGTATACTAACCTCGAAAAAGGGCATAGCAAAATTAATTTAAAATGGGTGGTGAAAGCCAAACACACTCTGGCTAGGCTTATAAATGCCCTAGGGCAGATAGCCTAGTATGAACCTATGAACCTATCTATATGTGGATATTTATATATATATATATGTAGATATATATATATATATATATATATATATATATATATATATATATATATACACACACACACACACACACATAGAGATAGATAAATATAATATATACAATAGATATTAATAGATACAAAACATGATTGAAGGACACAACAGCAAAGTTCGCATGCATGATGCACATAACAGTGATGCTGATCATTTGTAAAAGAAACTAACTGAAAAAAAGCAGAGAACTCGTAACAATAAAAGAGGAATGCAAATAGTTTCCTTTTCTGATCACTTACTGTAATCTTAAAATCATTTCAGACAAAATTTGTCTGAATAGTGATACTGTTAGAGAAAGGTGTTTTCATAAATGAGGGTGTAGAGACAGGGTTAGGATATGCTAACCCTTAGCCTGTCCCTGCTCTTACCCCTAACTTGAACCATTCACAATAATTTACAAAAACTCTTTCTGTGTTAGTGCCTCTACATAAGTCTCTCAAGACACATGGTCATGCACCACTGAATGTGCACAACAACCCAACTATCCCTTAACTTACCCTTTACTATAACATCAATCAGGAAACAGTCTCTCTCACACACACACACACACACACACACACACACACACACACACACACACACACACACACACACACAGTTAACTACAGCCATTAGCATACTTTCATATTTACTGTATTCAAAAAACTCACTCAAACAAAACATTCAAATGCACATCTTTAAATTGAATGCCTTACCTAGCCATTGCTCTCACCCTAACCTGCAAACACTTAAATACACAAACCATTGCAGCTATTCCATTTCCTAACCCTTACTCTATCACTAATTAGCAAACAATCAGTCACAAACACACACCACAAAACTATATCCTTAATTACCCTTACTCTAACCCCAACACACAATCAGTCTACCATATCATTACACAAACCCACTTATCGAAAAAAGCAATTAATTGAACTTCTTTCACTTTATGTAAAACACACGACAATGGGTACATTAGATCTGTTTAACAAGTTGAACACAATGTTGAACAAACTGCTCTTTGAAAGAGTGCTAAGTACCCTTGTATATACAAAGTTTAGAAAGTTTTTTTAAAACTAATATATCATTCAGATTACAAAAAATATATAATTTAATATTAATCAGCTTGGATACAGGAATGGTATTTGATTTATTTGGTTGGGATTATTTATTTAGAACACATAAAAGTTTTTTGTTTTCCAGTGGCCTTTTTAATTAAATGTTTATATTTTAATTTAGCAACTTATATTAAAGTAATATTTTATATTTCTCAAGTTATAAAAAATAAAGTTGGTAAACAAGATTTTCTTTGTACATGTTGTTTTATTAATGATAGCACTACACAATAATTTTGTTAAAATACAGTATAAGGGGTTATGAAACTGATACTGTGAACGAATTTAAAATAGCCATATTTGTAGATGATCTGTTGCTTGCCTTAAATACTAAAGAATCAACACTGCATTTTGATAATACATCACTTTTTTGGTAAAATATCAAATTATGGATATAGATAAAATGACACAAACTCATTATTAATCAGAAAAGGCCACATAATTTGAAAGAAAATTTAAATATAATTGGTCTTGTTATCTACAAATAGCTTTACTTATTAAAATATAATACGTAGCACCAATCCTTACTAACCTTCAGTCATCTCTCCTTTCCAAATTAGAACAAACATACAACAAAATAGCTAGATTTACCTCCAAACTCCCCTATAAATCCCACCACTGCCTCGCCCATAAGTTTTTACAATTGCCAGAATTCCCTAAACAACTTATTCTTCCACAACTGCATATTATACGCTCAATTCTCTATAGCCTTACTTCTTGCCCCGCCATCTCTAATATTGTATCTCTCTATAACCCCTGACATCAACTTTGTTCAAGTGACAAACATCTTCTGGACATCTACAAACTGACAAAAAAATATTGGAAAGTCCCTATATAAATTCTCTGTAGCCCACACCTGAAATGCCCTTCCACTTAATATAAGAAGTATCCCCCATAAAGCCCAATTCAAACTTGAACTTAAACAATACCTTCAAAAGACCTGGTCATGCCCTTGTCAAACTCCAACCTGATATCCACCTGCCTTTTTCCTAATTCTACTTTAATATTCTAATCATTTTTCCTTTATCTATCTAAAGATTTTATTACTGTATATATACATTTTGCTGTGTTTATATTATTACATATGAAGCATCTTGCTGTTACTGTACTTTGAGTCTGCAACTAATATACAACTATTTAAAATAGTAGATTTTTATTTTTATTTTTTGATGTATAAATTCTTGATATTAAACCTTTGTAAATGTAGCTCTTTCTTGTAAAATGTGCTTTTATTTGGAGCTTTTCTCCTCGGGTCTCCACTGAAAATTGGCCCCTGGCTCAGTTGGACCAACCTGGTTAACAAATGACAATAAATAAATAAATAAATACAAATTATAATAATAATAATTGTTTTTTTAAATTATTTCAAAATAGCTATCTTTTTGTATTGGAAAAACAATATATATATGATAAATATGATTTTACTGCAAAAATTGCTCTCATACCTCTCAACTGTCCCTGATTTTCAGGGACATCCCTGATTTTGACTCAAATTTTAGCTCTGTCCCTCTTAATCCCTCCTAAAACTAGTGACTTTTGGAGGAAAGGCAGTGAATTACACTTAATGAATAATGACAATAATTAAAAGTTATAGACTTCTTTTACTTCAGAAAATGTGTATTAATTCATATGCTCTGATTCTGTCAATGTTTCAAGTTAATAGTACTAATATTTTAAAAATGTCCCTGATTTTTTCTTGACTTGTCCCTAATTCTGTTGAAATTTGTCCCTGATTGGTTGAGAGGTCTGATTTGCTCTACACAATAAAAATTACTTTTTTATCTCCAGTTCCTAAATTAATCAAATTAGCAAGTTTTTACTGTAATTTCTTTGCCAACAAACATACAAGGAATTTCTGCTAAGCATCATATCAGAGCTTGGTGAAATAAATGCAGTGGCTTTCCAGACATTGAAATGCATGCAATGGCTTATTTTTTAAAGAGGCTGCTTTTAGATAGATAGTTGATCCAATACACTTTGAAATATGCACATAATGGATGATATAAAATAATGATAATATATAATATATTCTTAATTCCAGATTCATTTTTAAATTGAATACAATACAGAACAGAAATATTATGGATTAGATCTGTTTTAAGTTTACTGCCATACAAGTTATCACTCTGAGTTATAGAGGAGGAGATGTAAGAAACTTTACGGAAGGCTGTGAGACTAAATGGATCATAAAGCTTAGAGCAGATAAGAGACCGGGACTCAATGGTAAAGTACCCCTCAAACCGGTCCTACAAAATAGGAGACTCAAGTCTATTAAATAATATACCCCCCTTTTTACACACACACACACACACATATATTTTATATACATTTTTTACTCATACATAGATTTTATATATGTATATTTATCAGATTTATTTTGAGTTTTATATATATATAAGTATGAACTGTTATTTATTTATTCATTTATTTATTCAACATATTTATTTGGTCTGTATTTATATACAATGCATCATTCTTGAAAGTGCTTTCATTGTTTTTATATATTGCTATGATCAGCTTCTTAACAGTAAGAGATGTTTTAAGGATTGTTTTAACATGGAAGAATTTTGTAAGAACATGAATTACTATAGAGGTATTATCTCATGTAACTATATATTTAGTCATACATTTTTATAGCCCAGGAAATTATGTCAGCATGTGTAATTTTACTGGATTAATGAATAATACATGAGGAGGCCTATACAAGAGAGGCTGAATGTTTGTTTACATTTATTTGGTCTGAAGAAGCCTTATAGGTGAAAGCGCTTACCATTTTTGTTAATAAAAGTGTTTTATTCGACTACATGGTGTGATTAACAGAATTGTGTTTGCACCAGGAGATGTATACTACAACAGTGGAGAGACTTCTTACTACAGAAAGATTTTTTGTCAGCTGTGGTTTGTTCCTGTGGATGTTCCATACCTTCTACATTATACATTTGTTGTACTTGGCCCAAAATTGTAGCTTGTAATCCGTGTATATTTCCACTGTGACATTCTTTAAAATGTAATGCAACAGGACTTTCTTCTTTGCCCTTCTTAACATCCCTAATGTGTTTCTTCAACCTTTGTTTGAAACTTCTTTTACTTTCCCCTCTGTATACCTTACCACAGGGACATTTCAAACCATAAACTATTCCAGGACTGTCACAGGAAAATCTCCCTTTACATGTAAAATACTTTTCATTAATGATATCAAAACTTTTTCCTACATACTGGCAACAACTGCACTTTCCACAAGAGAAAGTACCTGTTGTATCTACCCCCAAACTCCTATGACTTACAGGCAGCTGAAACTTGCCATGCACCAAGAAATCCTTTATACTTCTACATTTTCAATAAGAAAACATGGGATACTCATTTGCTCTTATATTAAGGAATTTATTTTTTTCTAAAATACCCCAATGACATTTTACCAAATTTATTAAAACTTCTGTAAACACTGTATATTTGGTGTTGATGCACTCTGCATTGCATGCTGTACCTGCTTTTAGTGTTATTTTGTTGTACTACCCTCCTTTTATTTTCTTCCACGACTGTTTCCTTGTAACCTCTAGTTACAAACATGTGTGCTGTTTTTTCTTTTTTTTTTAAAACAAGTTTATTGTTTTTAACATACAAAATAAATATCATAACAATCTTATACAAGCAGTTAAAATATAAATAGTTATAACATTTAATAAAATAACCAAAGTATTTACAGAGACATCCACTACAAATCAAATCAATTGATTAAACTGTAATGTCTTACTATTGAAACTAAGATTTTTTTAACAGGTTTTGTAAAGTATCCCATATAATATAGTAAGACGTTTTTCTAGTAGTTCTTGATTTTATTGTCATCAATTCCATATGACACATTTCAGTCATAACATTTTTAAATTCATTAAATGAAGGAGGAGTATCTGAAATCCAATTTCTGGTTATTATTTTTCTAGCCACTGCTAGAATAGACCATAATAAGGGAAGTTTAACTTTTTTAACACTTTTAGGAACAGGAGTGTTAAATAATATAAGTGATTTAGAAACAATGAAATTATCTGTGAAAAGGGCCTGCAAAAAATCATTGATTAACTTCCAATATTCCTTCAATTTTATACAGTCATAAAACATATGTGCCCAATCAGCATTTATTTATATATTACATCTTTTACATAAGTTGTCTTTATTATTTATTTTATTCATCATTAAAGGTGTATAGAAAGATCTATGTAAAAATTTCCAAGTAAAAAGTCTCCAATTAATGGAAGAAGTAGTTTTATAAGCAGATTCCAATATATATTGTTTATCTTGTTGTTTTGGTGATTCACCATTAATGGAAATGAAATAATTCCAATAGGTATCTGAACTGTAATGAGTTTCTTCTCTGATAATTTTATGTATGTGTGAAAGCTTACCTTTATCAGAAACTCTATGTTGTAAATTTAATATCAAGTAATCAATCAGAATTGGAACAGATTCCTTAACTGTTAAAGACATTAAATCAATTTTATTAATAAGATGTTGTCTAAAAGTCTGAATTTCTAACCAACATGCTTCTCTCAAATCAAATTCTTGCTTTAAGAAGTCTAATTTTTTAACTTTATTATCAGACAGCAACTGATACCAATACTTTAAATCATTCTCAGTGACTAAAAGAGTTCTTTCAGAGGTGGTTGACAAAAGAATACCTTGTGTATACATTATAGGGAATAGGATAAAATTCCATTCCTTATACCTAGGATGCATAAATATAAAATTACGATAACTAATAATAATGTTTAATGGGTAACTAACTATATATTTTGGTGTAATAGATGAAGTACAAAATTCTTTTAGTAACCATAACATGGGGTTATTTACAATAATATTTTTATGTATTAAAGAGATTTTCATGAAGTGAATGCTAATTAGTTCCCAGTAATCTTTCCATCTTGCAACATATGACTGATCTATTAACAAAGTAATAACTTTTATAATAGAAGAGATAGTATATAAATTAAAGTCTGGAAATGAAATGCCCCTTGAGACCAGCTATTAGTATGTTTCTTTAATGCAATCCTAGGTCTATTAGGTGCCCATAAGAAATTTAACATTAATGAATTCAATTTCTTAATAATTATTTTTGTAGGTGGGAGTATTATTGATTGTATTAAATATAATATCTTAGGGAATATTATCATTTTAATAATTGTGAGTCTCTCTTCCATGGTAAAAAACATATTGTTCCAGCTATTGAAAAGCTTTTGTATATTAAGAAGACAGTTACTATAATTATTATGTATAATGGATTTAATATCTTTTGTTAATATTATACCTAAGTAAGTTATCTGAGCTGAGTTGGGTATATATTTGTTAAAATCATTAATGAGGACATTTTTTGTGTGTATATTGGTAATATTTTAGTTTTTTCTTCATTAAATATCAAACCAGAGATATTTTTAAAATCCAGCATTTTATCAAATAAAGACTGCATAGAAGAGCTAGTTCCTGATGACATAATTATAACATCATCTGCAAAAAGTTGAATTTTAGATATTGTATTTTCATCTATATCAAATCCTTCTATATCAGTACTATTTCTGATCAAATTAGCCCAAGGCTCCATTATTAAAGTAAATAAAAGTGGTGAGAGTGGACACCCTTGTTTTGTACCTTTTAAAATGGGTATTTTTTGTGAGACATATGTTCCTATCTTAATATAAGCCAGTGCTCCTTTATATAGATGTTCAATTAGATTTACAAATGCATCAGAGAAATTTGTGCACTTTAGTAAGATAAACAAGTAGTCCCAACTTACTGAATCAAATGCTGAACTTATATCGAGACTAATAAGTGTTAAATCTTTCTTTTTCCTGTTTGCAAAATCAATTAACGTTAAAGTTCTCCTTATATTATCAAAAGTATTTCTATTTATAATAAAGCCTGTCTGATCTATATCTATTATGCCTGGGATGATTGTCTTTAATCTATCAGCAAAAATACTCATAAACATTTTATAATCAACATTAAGTAATGAAATAGGTCTATATGAAGTGCATCTGGTTGGGTCTTTATTGGGTTTTAAAATTGGTGAAATAAATGTGTATTGCCAAGATGGGGGAGTTGTTAACTCATTTTGAGCCAAAATAAAAATATTATGTATTAATGAGTAAGTACTTTTAGGAAGAATTTTATAAATCTCTGGTATAATACCATCATTACCTGATGCTTTGTTTGATTTAAGTTTGTTTATTTGTGTAATAACCTCTGTATATGAAATATTGTTATCTATTAATTTAGTCTGTTGTTTGTTAAGTTTTTTGTTCATGCCTGTAGTTATAAATTTCTTTATTTTATCTTTGGGATCCATGTTAATGTTATTATGATTAATTTTGTGAAAGTGATTTCTAAATTCATCTAAAATTTCTGGTAAACTAGAAACATTCTTCTTTTTCCCTGGAGAGAAAATTTCTTTGATATGATTTTGCTTATTCAACCTTTTTGTTTTATTTTTAAGTTTATGTAAGTATTTGGGACTTATTGAGTAAGACAAAAACTTACATTTCTCTAATGTTATTTTGACTTTATGGGTTAAAATTTCTTTGTATTTCTAATTTAATTTATTTATTTCCTCAATGACTTTTTTGTCCATAATATTTTCTTTATTATTATGTTTGTATGAGTTTAATTTGCTTTGAATATCTAGTAATTCCTTGTCCCAAGATTTCCTTTTATTATTATACCATCTGATACTTTGTCCATATAAATATGATTTTAAAGCATCTCAAATGTAAACAATGGAGACATCAGGTGTAGTGTTTAAGTCTAAGAAATGTTGCACTTCTGAAAGTATATAATCTTTATAGTCTTTTAGTTGAGTTAAGTATGCTGGTATTCTTTTGATCTGGACATTATAAGTATTTTTTACCATAAATTCAAAGACAATTGAATTATGATCTGATATAGGACACGAAATGATTTTGGAATTAATTAAGTCTGTTACCATCTGGTTAGAAATAAAGACTCTATCTATTCTTGAATACGTTTTATATCTGTTAGAAAAAAAGTGTATGGTAATGATTTTGAATCTATCTGATTATTAATATCATTCAAATGATATAAATTAATAAAATCCTTTAAATGTTTTGCATTAGATGTAATTTTCCTTTTCCTATAGTAGTAGTATCTTTTCATGTAGGATACAATTAAAGTCACCTGCTAAAATAATATCTCCTATAGAAAATGATATGATCTTATTGAGATGGTGTTTCACTGTATTAATGCCGATTCCTGGTATCCAATATACATTGATTAATGTGTATATATTCCCATTAATCTGTATTGTAACCATACAGAACATTCCTTTATCATCTTTATAAGACTTAATAGTTTTAGGTATGGGCATATTTTTATTCCATAAAATAGCCACTCCTCTCTTTTTCTGTGTGTGTTCTGAACTAACCAAGACTGTATATTTATTAGTGGCTAATTTATCTATATCCTTTTCAGGAGATGTGTTTCTTGAAGGAATATTAAGTTGGCTCTATGCAAATTAATATATCTCATTAAACTTGCCCTTTTACATGGGTTATTCAATCCATTAATGTTTAAAGAAATTCCTTTTAGAGATATTATTTATCTTTTATAAACATATAAGACATATAATCAGAATAACAATTAACAAAATAAGTGATATTATATCTCCTCCTTTAGGTGTTCCATTAATTATAACTGTATTTAATGAAAATCTTATGGAATTTTGTGTAAGTTTCACTTTTATTCGTAGTGACAATGAGTTTATAAAATGTGATGTGGATGTCAGAACTATATACATACAACAATGATCAGGTGAAAATAATGTTAGGATTAAACATTGCACCCAGCCTGGAGTTAAGAACTCCAACTTCGAGTAGCTCATACCACTCAAGTTATCCCCAATCCTAAGCAGCAGTACCTCAGCTGCCACCAAATTAATTCAATACTAACTATTATTAACTAAAGTTAACCTCATTTAATTAGATTATCTATTATGACAAAGCTAAACAATTTATAAATCAGCTTCATATAAACAAGTAAGAACATTTAGAAACAGCTCATATTACTATGTACATCTATTCTGTATAATACACTCATAATCAAAATAGTATTCTAACAATCTTGATAATGGGAACAGAGAAGAGAGAGAGAGAGAGAGAGAGAATGGGCATATCCATATGTTAGTTTATTAAAAGTTTGTAAGAATAAGTTCTTATGTTCATTTGAATTCAATATCTTAGGCTATTATGGTTCAAACATTACGTATATTAGAGTATTCCTACTTTCTGCCATAGAAATGCAATTAACAGTTTTAAAAACTTTAAATTACTTGCACCAAAAGCTTACTTCTCATACTTATTATTGCCAATTAAATAAAATATTTATTCTCATACATAAGTTAAAAAATCATACTGCACAGCAATGTTAATTCCTAGTTATACATAAATCATTGTGATGAAAGCCTTGTGTATTTTATATATCTGAACTGCAGCTTTAAAATATGTCACCTGACAATTTCTTCTTAAATATAATCATACTGATACTTATGCTTGTCAGTTAGTCAAGGCAAATGATTTATAACATTATATATGTTTAAATCATAAGTATTTATATACATTAGTGTGCTGCAGTCATGTAAGCTTTCAAAAACAAGTGTATATGTGATTTACCTTCTATGCCTTCTAAAATATCTCACTTGTTTACTATGGCATACTAAATCATTTAAAATCATTATAACTTTTATATTTTATAAAATACATCTTAAATAAATAAGTTGTTATAAGGAATAACTCACATTTAGGTGTCATAAAGTTCGTTTTTCATCACAAAGTCGCATTTACAGCAGTTCTACTTCCTGAAACAGCATTCTTCATGAATCTGCGATGTGTCAGTGTGAAATCAGGGGTCAAAGTTCAAAATGACTGTTTTCAGCTTCTCTGCGTGTATTCTGAGTGTTGAAGCTTTTAAAACAACTCGAGGACACTATTCACAAGGAAACCCACATCCCAGATTGTCTCCCATAACATTCTGGCGGGAATTTTAGTAAAAGCAAATGACTGGCATTCATTTAGTAATACAAATGAATCTAAACAGTGCAAAACCTTCGCAAAGTATTTTACAAGTCATTACAGTCTCTATGACAGTGAAACCAAGCCTACAGTTATTTAACATATTATGCAACTTATTTTTATATGCCCCATTTCATTTTCTCATACAGATCTTATTATATACATATATCAGTATTATCAAAAGTATATAACTATATATATGAGAGAGAGAGAAAGAAAGAAAGAAAAAAGAGAGAAAAAAGAGAGAGAGAGAGAAGAAAGAAAGAAAAAAGAAGCTACAAAGAGTGTCTACAAAGATATATTATTTGCTGTTTGTTTTAATAATGTTAAACATGAGAGTTATTACTTACAACTATTTTAGTTCTAATTATTTGCAATTATATCATGCCATATTATTTGAAATCATGTATAAGCAATTAAATCATGGTATAATATTTAGCAACAGTGTTTAAACAGCATAAATAATTTTAAAGAGCTAATAAGTTATTATTTCACTTATTCCATATTTTTCATCAAACTTCTCTCCCTACCCTCCCCCACCCCTCAGTAAATGCATAGTTTAGAAAGAATGCCATTATTTAAAACAAGAAAAGAAAGGAAATGTATCAAATTACTAACCTTAGGTTTCTTTATCACAAAGAGAAACAAGTTGATTCATAGCATGTTATTTGTTCCTCAGAAAGTTTGATTATTTATAAAACAAAACAGTTCTTTGCACACAAAAAAGTAACTTTGAATATATCTTTAAAACATTTGTGGTTTTCTGAAAATGTAGTAACTGTAATTGAAGAGTTCACAAGAAAAAAAAAATATAGAACATGTCATTTGCTTTTTAGTCTTTTTTGCTTCTCTGAAGACTTCCAATAAATTCCTGTTGCCATCCTCTTTAGCGAAGGACTTGCCCATTCCATATCTTCTATTTTATCTAATATTTTATTTTTTTTAATATACAGCAAAGCAGAGTCCAAGTCTTCAAAAATTCTAGGGCCATCAGGTAAAAAGATTTTTAGTTTGGCAGGAAACAAAAGGTGAGTTTTGAACTGTGCTTTCTTAAGCTCTCTTATTAATGGCAAAAAACTTTTCTTTTAGTAATTACCAAGGAAGAATAGTCATTGTCAAAACGCACAGTTGCCTCATTAATTTTTATAGGTGATTTAGCCCATGCAGATTTTAAAACCATCTCCTTGTCATAAGATGATAAAAATCTTACAATAACTGATCTAGGATATTTTTTATTAGAGTTAAAATTAGATAAAGACCTATGGGCTCTTTCAATACCAAAAGAAAATGCTTCTGACAAATCTAAAGTTTTGGGAAGCCAAGTATTTAAAAAGGAAGTTACCTTCTATATTTTCTGGCAGTCCAAAAATCCTAATATTATTGTGTCTGGATCTGTTTTCCAGGTCATCAAGTTTAAATTGTAGTTGTGTGTTCTGTTTCAGTAAAAATTCAATGTTAATTTATTCTTCTTGAATTCTGTTGTCCATATCATTAAGAGTCTCTTCTATACCAGTAATCTGAGCTTTCTGATGTTGTAAGTCTTGATGTAACAAATCCATTTGTTTTGTAGTTTTTTCTATAAAGTTATCCATTTTAGTATCCAGTCTGTCCATTTTAGTTGTTAGTTGCTGAATAGTTAATAGTAAAGACTGAAGCTCTTTCTTGATGCTGGAATCCTGACTGTTAGCCTTACTGGAACTCATTCTGAACAGAGGTGATGAAAGAGAAATTTCCAAGATGATTTCTGACAGGAAAATTATTTAAATTTTCTTTCTTTTTTTGATATTATTCAAGAAACTGATATTCCAAACTTATTTAGAAAGAAAATTATTACATTAGTTGAATTTAAAAGTAATTATTTCCTGTCAGAGCAGTTATGTTGGTGGAGCTGAAGAAATCTGCTGATATCCTGTGTTCATCCTTGGCCACGCCCCCGTGTGCTGTTTTTTCTAATTCCTTCTCAAACTCTTTTTTATCACTACATAATTATTTTTATTCTAAGAAATTCCACATAGGGGATAGATTTAATAGTGTGTGCGTGTGTGGTGTGTGTGTGTGTGTGTGTGTGGGGGGGGGTGACAACATTCCCCATGCAGTATATGACCACTCCCTTCAAATTTTCTATGTAAACTTGTTTGTATTCTACCATCATTAATACCTTGCAAAGTTATATCAAGAAAGTTTACATTAACACCTGTCTGTATTCCATCAAACTTGATATTATAAGGATTTATCTGAATTTTTTGCAGAAACGTATTCACTTCTTCCCACCCCCTTCACAAATGAATATTAAATCATCTATAATAACCTATGACATATTGCCCAAAAAATTCATTACTATATACATATTTGTTTTCAAACATGTCCATGAAAAGATTTGTATACATGGAGGCAAAACCTGCCCCAATGGCTGTTCCACGAAGTTCCTCCTTGAACTCAAAGATGTTATTATTTAAACAAAAATGAATTAGTTCAATAATAAAATGTGTTTTAGGCAAGTCCTTATAAAAAAATAATATTGCTTCTAAGCCATGTACATGTTCAATATTTGTATATAAACTGGTAATATCCATAACAATGAAAAACATGTCCTTATTCCACTTTACATTTCCGATTTTACTTAAAAAAAATCAAAGGAATCTTTGATATAAGACCTTAGCTTCTCTGCTTCTTGTTTCAAGTAGGAATGTAAAAAAAGAGCTACGTTGTGTGTAAAATAGCTGCATGCAGAGACTATGGGATGTCCTAGTGGATCCACTAAACTTTTCTGTATTTTAGGGACAAAAAAGAAGTATGCCATAGTGTTATTTTTAACTGCAATTTTTTATATGCATCTGGTTGTGAGAAATATTTTAGTCTTAACCCCTTCATTAGCAGTTCTTTGTATTTAATTACTGCTTCTTGATAAGATCCCAGCTCCACCAGGGCATAAACTTTAACATTCTTTAAATGAGCATAACACATATTCAAATACTGATTATAATGAAGCATCACTAATTTACCCCCTTTATCTGATGGTTTAAACACCAATTCCCTATTTTCACTTAATTTTAATAAACTTTTCCATTCTTCTCTACTTAAATTATATTTAACTTCTTTCTTGTTTTTATTCACTTTTTCAAGCTCTTTATCTATTGAAAATTTTAAAGCAGAAGAAAATTGCTGTATATTTTCATCCCTACACACAGGAATAAAATCACTTTTGTATGTCACATTTTCAGTGTTTAATTTACAATAGGCATTAGTTTCTAAATCAGAAACACATGAATGAAAACTCATTTCACTTGGATCATCTTCACTGTCCACATTGTTTTCGTGAATTACATTCGTATCTTGTGCAAAAAAAGATTTTAAGTACAGTTTTCTAATAAATTTAAACACTTCAATTTTCAGTTCATACCCTCTAGGAAAAGTCATGGGAATAAACTTTAAACTTCTATTTAACAATGCTACATCAGTATCTGATAAAATACATCCAGACAAATTTACTACATAACCATTATTTATAACATTTAACTCAGTACCACTTGACTTTTTTATATGTCCGGTAGTTGGGGTTATTCCCCATAGCTGTCCTGTCCATGTTCAAAGTTCCTGGACCTCTTTTTACCATAATTCCTCCCTGGTTCATGGAAATCCTTGGCCATATAGCCCGGGTTAGCTGGTTCAGGAAGTCCTGGAAACTTGTTCTCTTCATCACTGTTATGATTCACAAACGAAGATTCACTGCCTGCTGATGAAATGTAGCCATTATTTAATTATTTACTTTTCTCCCTGCTTCTTGCTGAACTTTCACCCTCTGCTGTTTCTTTGACTGGCTAGTTGAAACATTAAATGCAGACTTCCATTCATAGTCACGTATATCCAGCTGCAGTTTATCCTTCTTATGAGCAATAAGTTCTTTTTCATAATCTGACAGTCTTTCATTCATTCCAGCCAGGAAACTTTCTAAAACTGAATTGTTAGACTGCTGACTCATGTCCTGACATGCCTCTTTCATCTTAGTCACTAATTTCCTTCTTTTTAGCAAGGTAGAACTCCTTCTTTACCTGGATCAGCACTTACCATGCAGAAGTATTTCAATGTTTCTCAGAGATCATGTCACCTCTAGGAAGATTCACTGTGAGCCATAAACTGAACTTGTTGAACTGCAACTTATCATTAAACAGAAAAATGATCACTTTACAGCCTGCTATCAGCACTGTCCACGTCAGCAGATCACCAGGAAGGCTAACTAAAGGTACTATCTGATCTACACTTAATGAAAAACAAAACATTATGTTGGAAGATGCCAGTTGTTCTTTAAATAACTAGTGTATCTCCACCTCAAATGCTTGCTAAACCCAAAGTTTCCTGTACATAATAAATGACAATTCTTTATACCAAGTATGTAATCAACCCAGCAAGGGTCTAGGGGTCCCCTTTGAAAGCTCAAAATACTGAAATATCTACTTTCAGTATCTTGATATGAAAATAACAAAAGTGCAGTTATTTGAAACTGAACTTTAATGAATGTTAGTTTACTGAATCTATGGTTGTTGTGGTGTGGAGTGCTTTGTTTTTCAGATGCAATGTGGTCTGGGAGTTAGACATGGCACACGATGTATGGTTGTATATGGAGATTCAGATAGGTTTTAACGGTTTTAGGGTTTTGGGTAGGGATTTATTATTTTTTAGGGGTTCAGGCATCTAGGCAGTGAGACATTTCCCTGTGGTACATTTGAATGGGGATGCATAAAGTGACATTCAGCTGCAGAGAAATATGGCTGTTTGCAAATTCCTTGTGGGCAAAGAGAAGAATGTGTTGCCATACCCACGACTTAAATAACCAAATGCACAGGGGGAAACCAATGTCCATGGTCCCCAAGGGAACGTGAGACAGCAGGCAATATGGCAAGCATCAGCAGCAGGCTAACCAGGGGGCATATCATTGGTAGTAAAAATGCAGTGCACAATGGGCAGTACCTTTACAATTTGTGTGTGTGGACCACTACCCGCTTCACAGTGTCTAGGGAACATTACTGGAGTATAAATGTGACTACAGTAGCCTGCAGTATTTCCTCCATGCTGTAGCACACTTCTACATGTTGTAGTTACATAAGCATGCACTGAACGCTGAGCACAACACTCATTACTTCTTCTTCCACCATGCATTTGATTATGAAAGCAGTGAGCATGGCAAGGTGTGCTCCTCTTTGCCCACAGGGAATTTGCAAACAGCCATATTTATCTGCAGCTGAATGCTACTTCAGGCACGTGTCCCCAGCCAAATCTACCACAGGGAAATGTCTTGCTGCCTAGGTGCCCGAACCCATTTTTTAGTTATTTGGGAAGTTTTGGGAGTAGGTTGGGGTAGATAGGTGTGTGTGTGTGCTTTATTGTTGAAAGTGGTGAGTTTTGTAAATGTGTAGGATGTGTGTTTTTCACATGTATGTTTCACAGTGTGCAAAGTAAGTGTAGGGATTAACGGTAGTTTTCTTTGTATTTTTTGTGGTAGTACGACCTCATAGTTGGTATATACATATATATATATATATATATATATATATATATATATATATATATATATAAGTATCAGGGGTGTGGGGGGCACAGCCCTCCCATATAGGGGATGCAGGGGGGCTTGCCCCCCCCCCCGCTTATACATAGGTTATGTGGATTTTGTTGGTGTGTGTGTGTTTTGTTGCTTTGTTATAGTGTAGGCAGGGGGGTATTTTTTGATTTTGTGGTGAAGGGTGTATTAAAAAACTGAATGTCACTAGCTGAAAATTCAGTATTATGCACTTTCAGTATAGTGGCATTTGTTTTTTTAATTGTTCATTTTAGTGT
Source organism: Protopterus annectens (assembly GCF_019279795.1). Classification (NCBI taxonomy): domain Eukaryota; kingdom Metazoa; phylum Chordata; order Ceratodontiformes; family Protopteridae; genus Protopterus; species Protopterus annectens. The sequence continues at coordinate 726,202,196 of NC_056725.1, read as the reverse complement.
GTGTTTGGTATTTTCATCTCAAGATACTGAAAGTTGATCTTTCAGTATTTCAAGATTTGAAAGTAGACCCAGGTCTACACATGCCCTGGGATTCAATAAACTCTTTGAAGACTCTGGATGAAGCCTACATGGAGATTATGGTGGTGTGCGGTGCACCACTGTGCAATGCATATTCATGCAGTGCGCCTCATCTAAAAGCAGTTTTGTGGCTGGAAACAGTGTTGCTATCCAGAAAACCATGTAAGCAAATGCAGATAGCAATTCTGTTTAAAGAAGAGTACCTACATTCTGCGGTTTTGAGCGGAATGCCACAATGATCACAAGGGCTTCAGAGATAGCTCTCAATCTGTTACATCAACGTCTGCACTAAGTCAAACATAATGTGGGAACAATTCACCAGAAATAGGGACATATTTGACATAGATGTTACATACATATGTAGGGCAAGAAATATGGACATAGCCATAAATAATGGGGGGGGGGAGCAAAAATGGGGACAGATTGTAATTGTTCTTACAAACCTAGAAAGTGTATAGAATAATAGGCTTTACAGTAGAATGAATTTTCTGAAGAGCATGAATTTTGAAATGCAAATATCTGCCATTATTTTCTCACTTCAATACACAATGGTATGCTAATGATTTGCCAGAAAATCAAATGTTATGATGAAAAATCAAGAGTATGAGACAAAAACTGGGCATTCTGCACAAATCAGGACAGTTGAGAGGTATGAACTCAAATGTATGTAATATTCAGTCACAACACTCCTGAGATCATCCCAGTGGATAAGGAACACATCAGGACATCCTGGGAATATCTGGAGAGTTGAGAAGTATGAATCCTACCCAATTCGGCTTGGTGAAGGGAGATCCTGCCTATTAAATCTTGTGAATTTCATTGAAAGTATGACCAGGGACATTGATTAAGGCAAATCTGTGCACACAACATTCCTCAACTTGGCAAAGGCCTTTAGTACAATCCCACATTTAGGCATTACCGATAAACTAAGCAAACTGAATCTAAACCCCTTCATTGTAAGATGGGTTGCCAGCTGGCTCACAAACCAGACATAAACTATCAAAGTGGTTGACTCCCCATCAATCTGTTACCAGTGGGGTGTCATAGGGTTTGGTGCTGCCCTACTGTTTGGTATATACTTCTCAGAAGTTCAGGTCAAAGCTAAAGGTTTGTGGCTGACCAAGTTTGGAAATGACTGCAAACTAGGTGCAATCAATGAATCCCCAAATGATGTTAGTACACTCCAGGAGGGTCTCACACAGACCAGCAACTGGTGTATTAGACATGGAATCAAACTGAATGCAAAGAAATGCATCATCATTCCTTTTGGCACAAACAATTTCTCTTCACACTACTAAATTAACAACAATACCTTAAGTACTCATGAAGTGGTAAGGGACCTGGGATCACAGGTTGACCATGACCTTAACTTCAACCACTAAGTGTCTACTATTTTAAGGAAAGCTTTCCACATAGTTCACTTAATCAGTAAAGGCATCACCTCAAGAGCAAAAGAAATTATAAGCCCTCTATACTTGGCACTTATTCGGCCCATAATTGAGTATAACTCCCCATTCGGTATGTAACTTACTAAGCACCTGCAGCAATTAGAGAGACATCAGAGGTTTCTAACAAGATCAAGGGCCTCTAGCATGTGTCTTACATGGACTGACTAAAGTCCCTGTCATTATACTTTGTATCGTATAGACTTTTTAGGGGAGACTTATGCCTGGCTTACAGAGCAACCCAAGACCCAAACCTAATGAACTTACTGCATATTTGTAAATCAAATTGGTCTAGGGCTACCCATTCCAGGGACTTAAATATAGCCAGTGACTTAAGTAGGACATGCTGAAGAGACAGATTTATACCCCAGTGACTCTCACTTCTTTGGAAAATGCTATAATTTCATGCAAAACAGAGCACCTCTATGACACTGTTAAAGAGGAACCTGGATGAGTGGATGGAGCACCATAAATGTTTAGTGGGGATAGCGCCCACAGCCCACCTGGACATGGAAAGTCATCAGTAAATGTAATTTTGGGTAATGACTAGCACTTCTATGGTATTACATTGGGTTGAAACGGCTAGGCTTAAAATGACCTCTGGGTCAATAGCCTAATAATCTCCTATGATCATATGATCCTATGAAAGTATATGGTCCAAACACAGTACAGGACAGGGTACCTGCAGTGCAAAGTATTGTGATATCCCATTTCTGGCATTCTGTACTGAAGCTGTGTAAATGATCTGTAATGGGACATGGACTGCCATGTAAAGTGAACACTCAGTGGACGTGTGTGTATAGAATAGAGAGACATAGATAACTTGTAAGAATTAACACAGGGAAAGAGGACAAGTAAAACAACCTAATATACAACAGATGAGGGCATATCAACGGAAGATGGTTGTAGCAGCAACACCAGTCACATATCTATATGGTATAGCAGGGGCTATACTGTGAAAATGTATTTTATGTGACTGTCACACAAAGTGACATAACAAAGTGTAGGATGTCTGTGTGATATAAGTATCCTTATATGAATAATGCAGAGGGCATCTATCAGGGATCTGACATACAAGTGGGGTAGAGTGCATATTGTGAAGCTGTGCAAACTGATATGCCTTAATATAAGTGTACTCTCAGCAAAGATCTCCAGCAAGGTAGGCACAGGTAAAGGCTCACGGAAAACATTAAAATAACCAACCACAATCTTGGACAATATCTTAATAATAATAAAATCAGCAGAACAGGGACCATACATGCATCTGGTGTAACAACTTCATTGGTGTTCCGCACCATCAAACAGCTGTTTATATTCCGCAAAAAGAATACCTAGGCATGGCCAATAAGCTGTGTGACAGCTCACTGTGACAATAGTGGCACACTTCTATTGTACATCACTGAAAGATGTGTAGAGTGGAACATGAAGAAGGGTGCATTCTACTCAGTTATTGGTTTGACAAAGTCTGGGAACTATGAAGGTATTATGGCCTCTGATGTAAATGTCCTTCACATACACAGTACTTGTGTTACATTGGAGGGAGTAGACAGCACTGTAAATACATGTTGGTAGATTACCCCAGGACATGGGTCACATACCTATTGGTCTGATTAGGGGGTGTGATGTCTACATTATACTTGGGTTGTGTGTTTGTGTACCTGACTTAAAAATCCTCCGTGTTTTCTTGTAATTGCAGTTGTCATGGCTATGGCAGTAATAGTTGGTATGTGTTGATACTGTGTGTATTATAGTAATATCACATTTGGAGTCAATGATTCCCCACAGTCTTTAGGCCTTCAGGCAACTGTTTGTACCTAGGATGTGTATGTCATCTGTGATGTCCATCACTTAAATTGACAGGAAAGGGCCTAGCAGACAACCCTGATACATGGACTGATCACTGGGCTTAAGATACACATCAAGTTTACACACTCAACATAGTGAGATGCCATATATGTGATACACTGGTCTACCCAGTTGGTGATATAGCTGTTTATGGCCACATATGACAGTGCTGATTGAATACTTCAGTGTGGATTTGTGTCAAATGTCTTGACCTAGTCTGTTCCACAGGATGATACTGTTGTCATCATGTATGCCCTTCCTGACCTCTCTGAGGACATCTATTAAATGAAACAGAAATGATTTAGCATTAACAACTCACACAGGTCTGTTGCACACAGCTGGAATATTACTAGTGCCCATTTAGAAGAGGTCCATGATGGATGTCTCTATACAACCATGCATCAGATGCTGTCCCCATAACTCAGATGTGTGCATGTCAATGTATACCCTTCTACTGGAACATTGCCTATGTGTAGGTTGTGTTGAAGTGCGGATTCAACCATATCAGGAAGGTGTATGCCCTGAGTCATGCCATAGGCAATCTGTATGTTGTCACAGCCCAGTCTTTCCCTGTGATAGGTTTAGATGAAGATAAGACAGTGCATATTGTCTATTGTGATCTGCCCTGGGGTTTGACACAATTCCCCACACAGGTAACACTGACAAGTCCTTCCAGCTGGGAATTATTCCATGCATCACTATCACTAGATGGATAACCAACTCTCTCATCAACAGAATACATACTGTGAAAGATAGTGAATTAACCTGTACCAGTAGAGCTTCAGCATGGACAAGCCCAAGGGATCTGAGCTTGGCTTTTCACTTTTGGACTCTATTTCTTGACAGTTCTGGCTAAAGCACATGGCCTTCAGCTTACCAAGTTTGCTGATTCTTGCATATTGGGTGCAATCATTCAGTCCATCGATGATGATAACACAGTACATGAGGAGGTAACACAGACAAATGATTGGTGACAAAGGCACACAATCTACACATGAATGCAGAAGTGTGCCTTTTCTATATTGTCTGTCTGAAAAGTGGAATTCCATGTAAGTCACAGCATTGCCAATAGTTCTGCTATGTTGAAACCCAGGGATGTAAACACTGGTAAGATGTAGATAGCAATCTGAACTTTGACTGTCAAGTGTCCACATTAGTATTTAAAGCCTATGCTGTGTACATCATAGGTCACACCATCATATTCAGATCTTAGGATTGTATGACAGCACTGTACTCAAACCTCATTAGAACACTAAAAGAGTATAATGCTCTATTTTGTATGTACTTCACCAGGCACACACAGCAGCTGGAGAGAATACAGGGCTTTCTCATCAAGAAAACACAGGTCCTACAAACCATGCTGTGATGTATGTGGGTAGATTAAAAGCCATGTCACTGTAATCTGTCTCACATAAGATGAGGTAATTTCTTCCTGGCCTCCAGGCCAGTCTCTGACCCTCCACTCATGGCAGTACTGCAGATCCACAAATCTGATATAGCTGATGACATCAAGAGTGTATGTTGAGAAGAATATGCTATAGTGTCCTGCATACTCTTTTAAAATACTCTCTGTAATGTCAAGCAAGAGCATATACAGACACACACACACATTTGACTGCAGTGAGAATAGAACCCTACTTAAATACACAGATTACAAAACTCAGTACTTTATGGAAGAGCCACAGCACAAGTACAATTTGGAGTGTCTCAGACAACACTTTATAGTTGATGATAGCAGTAGTGCCTGTTGAGGACATTAAGTAATAACTGTGTCCCACATGCTGGTGGAAAATGCTGCCTGCAATGTCAAGGAAGAGCACACACGCACACACACACACACACACACACACACACACACGCACACACATGCACAAGTCTGACAGAGTGTCTAAGACAACACTTTATAGCTGATGACATCAGCAGTGTCTGTTGCGGATAATATAGTAATAACAGTGCCTCGCATGCTGGTGTAAAATGCTCTCTGTAATGGCAAGAGCAGAACACAGACCCAGTTTACTGCAGTGAGAACAGAACCCCATCTACCTAAGTACACAGTCTACAGAACTCAGTACTTTAAGCAAGCACCACAGCACAAGTCTAACTTGACAACACTTTATAGCTGATGACATCAGCAGTATCAGTTGAGGACAATATGGTAATAACAGTGTCCCACATGCTGGTGTAGAAAGCACTCTATAATGTCAACCACGCGCAAGTGTGCACACACACACACACACACACACACACACCCAGTTGACTTCAGTGAGAATAGAACCCCTATTTGTCTAAGTATACAGACTACAAAACTCAGTCCTTTACACAAGCACCACAGCACAAGTGTGATTTTTATAAGAGTGCAGGTCAACTTATAGTAGATGACATCAGCAGGCCATGTGGGAGACAAGAGGTTGGGAGGCCTGCATGAAATGGATGTATAGGCATTTGCAAGTATCAAAACACTGTCATTCCATGGAATTGGAACTGTAATTGTAGGATGCACACTCCTGCTCTTCTGTCTACACACACACACACACACACACACACACACACACACACATACACCAAGTTGACTGCAGTGAAAACAGAGCCCTTACCTATCTAAGTACACAGATTAAAGAACACAGTTCTTTATGCAAGCTCCATGGCACAAGTCTGATTTTTAGAAGAATGCTGGTCAACTTATAGTAGATGACACCAGTAGACCATGTGGGAGACAAGTTGTTGGGAGGCCTGCATAGGTTCATAGCATCATAGATTCATAAGAGACTACTACCCTAATGGCTCTATGATCTTTACAAGCTTAGCCTACACATCTATCCCATAAGTACCCTTGTTGAGCATAGTTAGATGATCATTGTTAGCAGAGCAATTTTGTGAGCAGCACCAACTGGCCCTGTCCTTGAAGGAAATAGGTGCCACTTCAGGGGTGACTTTACAATATCCCAACCAGTTGTCAAGGTTGTGCTTGAACAGGGTCATAGAGCAGTACTGCTTCACATGCAGTGGAAGCCTCTTACAGAGGAGTGTCAATCACTGGGGTATATATATCTGTGCCCCAAGCATGTTTTGTTTATGTCACAGGCTAGGTTGAAATCCCTGGAGCAAATTATTCTTGTCCTATTTGATTTGCAGATGCCCAGCATTTCCAGTAGGGTAGGTTCTGAGACTGTTCTGTAGGCCAGGCATAGGTTATCTCTCAGCAGCCTGCATGATACTGAGTACAGCAACAGGTCTTGCAGTCTTTCCATGTATGTCATATTTGGAAACCCCAAATTCTCCTAGTCACAAAACTCTGTTTCTTCCAATTGCTGCAAGTGTATAATGAGGTGCAGACAGAAGGGAACAACTAGTGGTATGATAAAGGTAGAGTACAACAGAGCTATGACCTCCCTGGTCTTGGATGTGATGTTCATATGTGTGAGGTGCTCAATGCAGAATGTGTGTCTCATCACTATGGACACATAGTGATGAAAATGTAGATTGCTGTCATTCCCAAGTGTCACAACACTGTGTTTGAGCTTGGAGGGTGCTATGTATATCATAATTAGCAGGGATATTTTATTGCCAAAGAAGACAACAAGGCATTGTTTGCTTTAACGTTCAGTCTGTGAGTTTGGCACTAATTATTTGTCTGTGTCAGCCTCTTCTATAATATGTTACCATCACTGGGACACTCTATATGAGTGCTTCCAGTTAACAGCCATCTGCAAACTTTGCAAATCACAGTCCATCTACTGTTGCCTGCACTTCAGGGAAGTAGTTTCCAAACAGTTTAGGGCCCAGCACAGATCCTTGTGGTATTCCACTAATAAGTGGGCTAGTGGTGGAGGTGCAGTCCCCAGTTTGAGAGTGTGTATTCTGTTAGTGAGCCAGTTGGCTATGCATCTAGTACTGTATGGCCTAATTCCCAGATGGGAGATCTCCACTATAAGACATGAATGGTGGATAGTGTCAAAGGCCTTGGATAACTCAACATAGGTGGTATGCTCTGTTGTCCCTCATCCAGATCTTTGAGATCAGTATCAAAGATGTCCACAAGGTTCAATAAGCAAGATCTCCCCTTGACAAAAACAGAATAGGTCGGGACAAGTGTGTTGAAGGTCACCTATGTCCTTGTGGATGAGGTCCATGCTGATTCCTTCCCTAGCCTTGCAGGTAAGGCTTTTTAGGCTTAAGGGTCAATAGTTGTAGTTCTGCATGTAACCAGATTGTTGTGTACTGTATATTACATGATATTTGATATTAATTTCTGTAGTGTAGGTGATATATGTGTGGAAAAAGTACTGAGACAACAAGCTTGCATTGCTGGGTGGGTAGCAACACATGGCTACATTGTAAATATGTGGCATATTGTTAGATCAGGCCTTCAGTTTGTAATGTTTCCACATGTAATTTCACATCATAAACAGAAAATGAACAGTACACAGCACATACATAATATTTACTTTTCCATAGCAAGGTGAGCAGTGGGTTTGCACGATGATTGACAAAGTATATACGAATGCAAGATACACATGTTTGAGTGTAGCTAAGCAGTGTGCAAATGCGAGCTGCAGTGCTAAAGTCTGACAGTTAGTATTGAGTCTATGCAACATGCCTGCTGCTTAACTGATTCTCTAGCAGCAAGTGTTAATGCTTTGATGCATTCCATTTTGGGCTCAGATGGTACTAGGTTTGAATTCAGGTCTATCTAATACTTTTATTTAAAAATTGATAATGCAATGATATGAATTCTTTATAGTGCATGGGTAGCTGTGTGTAAGCATGGCATTGTGCAGAGGTAACCACATCATTTTGCCACAGCTCACCATTGCTGCACGTTGGTGTACAATGCAGATCTTCACAACAGCATAGACCTCAAAAAGTGAAGGGATTCATTGCTTTTGCAGAAATTTGTTTGTGTTGTGTGTGATTCTATTTTCTGATCAGATTAAAGGTATTAAAATGGGGTAAATAGGAATGTGGTGAAATGGGGAGCAAGCAGGGGGAAGAACAAATAGAAAGCAGGACATTAATGTGCATATTTGCTGAGATCAAGAGACATACTTATGTCATTTGAAAAAGTTTTAACTCTGTTTAGTTAGGAATGAACCATAGCTATCCATTTTTTTAACAGGGTATACTGAAAATATTTGCAGAATATTAACTGAATTTGGACTTTCACCTCCAGATAGAGGGGTGATCACAATGCAATCATTGAAACCAAATATGCTGGGCCAGCCAGGAAGGACACACAATCTTCAGTTCACTAGTTTATTGGCAAAACAATTGGAAAGATACAATGCAATCATGTTGTATAGCCAGTTGAGCTTAATCAAGTGTGTCAAGAAGACACATGTGTGACCTGGAGAGCTATGTATGAGAAGAATTATGTTTTGTGGGACAGGTGCCCATTTACTTTTTATTTGAGAGAGAGAGAGGAATGTTGGGGAAGGGACGTAGGTATGTCTTGGTCGGGTAAGTTGGGCCGGTGAGGAAGCAATTCCAGAAAGACAAGACAAACAAGACAAAAGACAGGAATGGTGATGGACACAAAAGGTTGGAGGACATCATGATTGGGTTGAGGTGGGGACAACTCAGGTCCAATGCCATCAAGCTTGGAGACAGTGAGAATCAAATCCCCACTCACTGGAGTATTATCACTGTCACCTTACTCCACAGGTGGCTGGAGTGCTTGACATCTCCTCCTTCTCCTAGTATGCAACATGAAGGAATGCAGCCTCTCCAGCCAGTGTAGACATACCACCCAATGCATCATCCCTAGCAACTTGCTGCAGGTGATGAAATCACCACCTCTGTCACTGATCCAGGAGGGTACCTCTGGACCAGCCTCTTAAGCAGGACTACCTGAGGGAGCAGAAAGTGCAGGGGCATCAGAGGTAGTGCTTCCAGGTTGGGTTCCACACATGCTGGGCATCAGTGCTAGAGTTGGTGAAGTGGGTGGAGGCTGATCCATTGGGGATGGCCTACTTCGCTGTGCTGTGAAGCATTTTGTGATGTGGTACACGTGGATGACATGGACACATTTTGATGACACATAAAAATAAAATAGAAAATTAAAAAAAATTAAATAAAATAAACAAAAATATTTTTAATAATAAAATTAAAAAAAATTATAAAATAAAATAATAAAATAAAAAATGTATTTTTAAAAATAAAATAAAAATAAAGAGAATAAAAAATAATGAAAAAGGTTGGGTGAGAGAAAAAAAGAGATAAGATTAGTGCCATCAATGCATTGATACAATTATGCAACTCTTTTATCTGATGTATTACATTTAAGTCTACCTCCTAACAGATGCACATTAAACTACAGATTGCTGCAAATAATCCCTGAAATGTGCATATATTGCACATAGGTGTGTTCCAATTATACAGATTACTGTTTACAGCAGGTCATTTGTGCCACTGGTATAACGTTTTAATTTAATGTAAATATTATGGAAGAAATAACAGTATGGTATAGTTGTGAATTGTGGTATTTGAACCCACAACTTCTGACTAAAGTCTAACATTGGACTCTTACAATTGGTTTGTGCTATAGACTTATGCATGCATACTCACATTTACAATTGGTATATGCTTGCTGAATTTGATACAACTCTATAAAAATAACAAAAAAGCTATCTTTAACTTTTAATGCTACAATAATACTTCTCTTCTGCTGCATATATACCACTTACTTCCCCCCAGTCTCTCCAATCTAGTCCTGTGGGCTTAGACATTGAACTCACGATCACTGGCAGCTGGGGAAAAACAGAAAAGTGCACAAGACCATTATGCATACCTGTCTTGCCCATATTCAGTCTTCTAAGTCTTCTAAGGACTCTATTTAGTTGATACAGCTGTGGGATGTCCTCAGTCCTAAATTTCTCAATCAAGTTGTCAAGAGTGTTCCTCTTCCTCCTCTGTAGGTCTTTAAAATGATGCTTACATTGTCCTCCATTGTGCAGGATACCAGTGGTACTGGATACAGCCTGGGCTAAACTACCCCACACCTCAGACTTGTAGTGGGAGCTTTGCAGAAGCCTTTGCCTGTGGCGCTTCACTAGGAGCCCAGTAAATATCCTGGACACCCCACCTCTGTGCCCTAAACTTGGCAACTTCCCCATTAATGCCAGCCATGTCTATCTATCAGCAGATCTAGAGCAATGGAGACTGATACTTTCCTGCCAATACTAGTTGTCATGTTTAGTGGAGTGTGCACCACTGTGCATCACATTTGCACAACGGTGTGTGGACAGCATCGCTGCCAAGCAGTGAGGAATGAAATTAATGCAATTGGAAGAATAATCTGATAAACTAGACTCCTCTGGAAATAGCACCACTCCTAAATAAGTTTTTCATTGAAATCATTGAAAACTTAACTGTAACTAACTTCTCCACCAGCACCTCTTTCAATCCATCTACATCTTCATCCACCTCTGATTCACCTCTCTCACCCTCACTCTCATTCTCACTGTCACCTGTTCCCACTTGTTATATCAAGTTGCTCTTAAATAAACTAAAACCTGGTTCACCCTCAGCTGATAACCTTCCTCCATTATTCCTTAAACATGCAGCTGCATCTCTAGCTTACCCCACATCTATCCTGATTAATAGATCCATAAAAGAAGGCAAAGTCCCTTAAATTTGTAAGAAATGTTTTGTAGTACCTCTTCATAAAGGAGGAAACTCCACTGAGTCAACCAATTTCAGACCAATTGCCATACTGTCTCCTCTCTCCAACATACTGGAAAGGTGTATCCATAAGCAAGTACTTAATCATCTGTTACAAGAAAACCTACTCACACCAACTCTACATGGCTTCCGCCCCACACATAACACAGCTATTGCTCATGTATCTTTTACTAATAACATTGCTCAAGTCAGGGATACTAGCAAAATAGTATCAGCCCTCTTTCTGGACCTGTCAAAAGAATTCAACACTATATCTCATACCATACTTCACCACAAACTCTCCAACCTAGGCTTATCAAACTCCACCAACTCCTTGTTCTGTGATTACTTCACTAGTAGACACCAGGCTGTTAGATGGAACTCTTCCTACCCCCCTTTCTAGCAGTTAGGGGTTCCACAAGGATCAATATTGGGCCCTCTCCTCTTTAATATATTTACCAATGACCTTTTCTCATCTTGCCCCCAATCCAGTCTTATTCATTATGCTGATGACTCGACCACTGTCAACTCTGCTGACAACATAGAAAACCTTCAATCCCTTACACAAAACTCACTCCTCTCAGTTGAAAACTGGCTACAATCCAACCAACTCCTGCTAAATGCGAGCAAAACTAAGCTACTACTTTTCCTACCTAAAAATCTGGAACATGCAAAACAGAAACTTTTCCGTAACATCCCTTAATGGAACTAAAATTTCTGTTGACACCCAAACAAAACTCCTTGGAATAATAATTGATGATGAACTTAAATTCAACCATCACATTCATAGCTCAATAAAAAAACACCAAAAACTAGGTCTGCTTTACTGTCACAAAAACTTTCTTCCCTGTGCATCCAGGCCATCCCTTGCCCAATCCCTGCTTCTACCATCCCTACTCTATGCTTCACCTATTCTTACCCATATACAGAGTAATGTAATATCCAAACTAGAAACCACAAACAAAGTAGCCAGATTTGCTGCAAATCAACCTTACAAATCCCATCACTGTCTCTCATTAAAGGCTTTACACTGGCTTGAATTTTCCAATTTACTGCCTCAATCCCAATTCCTTATAGCCCACAATATACTAAACAATCCAAATCCTGCCCATCCCTTGCAAATTCCCTGACACTTTATACTCTTCAATGCCTACTAAGAAGTACTAATCAATACTTTCTTGAAGTTCATAAGCCAAACAAAACTTTTGGGAAAATACTCTATTATCACTCAGTTGCCAAAAATTGGAACACACTCCCTTTAGCCCTTAGACTACTTAAAGACAATAATGCCTTCAAGAAACAGCTTAAATCTTTTTTCCTATCAAATTGTATATATTCATGCTCTAAACTAATACCCAAGAAACATTCAGGGATAACCTAACTTAACTGTATCACTTCTAGCTCTCTGTCTCTTACTACTACCTACACATTTTTATATCATATTCCATACTAGTTAGCTGATGTTACACTCAATTCCCATAATCCCCTATTACTGTTCTTTAATTTATTTAGTAACTTCCAAAGTTCACACAACTTTATCTGTATATTTACTTACTTTATGCCTAGTACCTTGGTTCAGCAATGTATTGACCTTAGTCTTACCATATTTTTGCTTAGTTTCTTGCCATACTACGTGAAAATTTCCATATATGTACTGTATTGTATTTCCATCCATTCTGTATATTCCTTTATTGCATGTTATGTAATTACTTCAGAAGTATGTATACTTAAAATGTGATCTGTATTTATCTTTGTTCTTACTATTTGTTTACTTAAAACTTTTTTGGGGGGAGCTTTTCTCCTCGAGTCTCTGCTGAAAAAGAGCTTCTAAGAACCCAGACAGACTAACCCAGTTAACAAATGTAAAAATAAATAAATAAATAAATTATAACTGAAGCTGAATATATTAAGAAGTGGAACAACAGTAAAAATGTATGGAATATCCAGTATAATGGATGCCTTTAGGCAACATGATGCCTTCCTGCCTGAAAGAGGACAGGGAGATATGACATGCAGAATGCAAATTTCAAACCAAATTGTGGATGATGTGAATGCTGTTGGTGGCCACGGCAGGACATGTGAGCAGCTGTGTCACAGGGCCACTGACATAATCACATCTACATGGAGGAGAGCAGCTGCAGTGGGCTATGACCAGATGGTTACTTGGGAGAGCCTGCTATGGAGCTACCACTGACATGAATGAAGAGTTTCTGGCCACTGTCAGGATCCAGACAGTTCCCAAGATACTGCAAAACAGCATGTACTGGACATAGGTGCCACAGTGTCAGGGACTGCAAGCATGTCCCAGGAGGAGCTACCAGTTAGGCTTTGTTATCTCAACAGTTGAATACTGTTGTATAGAAAAACAATTGGAATCAATGTGTTACCTCTGTGTCACAAGAATTTTGTGGGGGTGGGGGGATTGAAGATTGCTCCAGTTAACAACACATTATGATTGATTAGTTTAGGTTGGAGTTGTTCATAGGTTCATAGGTTCATACTAGGCTATCTGCCCTAGGGCATTTATAAGCCTAGCCAGAATGTGTTTGGCTTTCACCGCCCATTTTAAATTTATTTTGCTATGCCCTTTTTCGAGGTTAATATACTGTGCCTCTGTCTAACAGTGACACAGAAGTGATACCCGGGGTAAACCTACATCTCCCATCCACTCATCAAGATTCTGCCTAACCTGGACTGGGATTTTATTCCAGAGTGAAGGGAGCCTCTGGGTTATGAATCTGTCCCTCCAGCATGTCCTATTTATTTCAGTGCTGAGGTTCAAGTCTCTCAAGCGCGTAGCACAATGGGATTTGGATTTTCTGAGGTGCAGCATGTCCATTAATTCTGGGTTGGACATGGCTTTATACGTCAGGCACAGATCGCCTCTGAACAGGCGGTATGCCACTGAGTAGAGCTGGAGTTTCTTTAACCGGGCAGCATAAGGCATCTGTTTGAGCCCTTTGATCCTCTTGGTGAGGTACTTTTGGGGTCTTTCCAGTTGCTGCAGGTGTCTTGTAAGGTACATCCCAAAAGGGGCATTGTACTCAACTATGGGCCTGATGAGGATGAGTAAAGAGGCACGATGACCTCCCCTGATCTAGATGTGAATCCCTTCATGATTAGGTGGGCTATATAAAATGTTTTTCTAACCACTTTGGCCACGTGGTTGTCAAATGAGAGATTGCTATCAACTTGGGTCCCCAGGTCCCTAATTACTTCTTCTGTACTTAATGGATTACCACCTATGTGGTAATTTGTGGGCACTTTGTTTTTGCCAAAGGGAAGACTATACACTTTTGGCATTTAGCTTGAGGCCATGGCTCTGGCACCAGTTGTCTGTTTCTATGAGGCCCTTTTGGAGGATGCTTGTGTCGGCTGGAGAGTCGATTATGGTGCCCAGTTTGCAGTCATCTGCGAACTTGGTCAGCCACAGTCCTTCCGTGTTGGCCTGTACCTCCGAGAAATATATACCGAACAAGAGAGGTCCCAGGACTGAGCCTTGTGGGACACCACTTGTAACTGGTTTGGAGTCTGACATAGCTCCAGCAATTCTAACCATGTGGGTTCAGTCCTTGAGCCAGTTTGCAATCCATCTAGTGACATAGGGGCTTATATTTAAACTGGTGAGCTTATCTATAATGCCCAAGTGGGGTATTGTATCGAAGGCTTTTGCGAGATCCAGGTAGGCTGTGTGGACCACCTTCCCCTCATCAATGGCCTTGGTGACTGTTTCAAAGAAATCAATCAGGTTTAAGAGGCAGGATCTGCCCTTAACAAAGCCGACCTGGGTAGGATCCAGTGTCTGTAGGTCCCCAATATCTTTATTTATGAGGTCCATGATGATCCTTTCCATAGCTTTGCAGACCAAGCTAGTCAGGCTTATGGGAAGATAGTTTCCAGGATCCGTTGAGGCACCACCTTTATGGAGAGGGACCACTGTTGCTATACGCCACTCTTTGGGCACATATCCTGTAGTAAGGCTGAGATTGAACAGTAGTTTTATGTTTGGGTTTAGCTCTTCTTGGAGTTCATGTAGGATGCAGCCCGGGACACCGTCTGGTCCCATTGATGCTGTGTTTTTTGCTTTAGAGAGGGCGGCTCTTACCTGAGCATCTGAGATGTCAGGGGGGCAGCACTCTGCTGGGATAGATATTTGCCCTTTTGGTGGGGAGGGGGGGGTTGAGTTGAACCTGTCAGCTAGGATGTTGGCAATGTCTGTGGGTTCAGTGTATTTTTTGTCATTTTGGACTAATTCTGAGCATATCTGGGAATTACCACCCAGGTTCCTAACATAACTAAAGAAAGCCTTGTGATTATCCTTAGTGTCCTGTGCAATTTTTCTCTCGAAGCTGGCCTTAGACAATTTTATGAGTGCCCGTAGTTTTTTGCTAATACTGATCAGTGATGCCTTCCTTTTTGGGATTTTGCTCTATCATTTAGTAGCTTCCTCCTTCTATTGTATAGTTTGTTTATGGCTGGGGTCCACCAGACAGGACGTCTGCCTTTGGAGGATTGGATCTTGGTTTTATTTGGGATCGCATGATCCATGCATTCCTAAAGGTGTTCATAGAATGGGTTTATAAAGGATTCTGCGGTCTGGGCCGTATTTTCCACAGGCCCGGGGGCTTTGAAGGATTCCACCTTGGTTTTGAGGAGTGTGAAATTTGCTTTAGAGAAGTTTTTCACTGTGGTTTTCTGGGCAGGGGGTGGGATCGGGATGTGAATATCCAGTGAGATTAGTTTATGGTCTGATCTTACCAGTGAGGGATACACTTCTGGTCTGGAGCATAGAGTCCCCGTGTTGGTGATGATCAGGTCTAGTATGTTTTCCCCTCTTGTGGGAGTGGTAACAAGTTGTTCCATAGCATTTGAGTTTATAATTTCTAGGAACCTTTGTCTAGGGTGTTGGAGCTAGAGTAATGCTCCCAGTCTATGTTTGGGTAGTTGAAGTCGCCCAATATAATGGTGTTTGGAGAGTCCTTCATATTTTCCAGTGTTCTCAGAAAGGCTGAGTGGGGTTCCTGGGTTTGGGAGGGTGGTCTGTAGCAGGCTATAAACTGGAAGGCAGTTTTACCCACTGTTAGTTGCACATGGATAGTCTCTGATGCTTTGTGCTTTGCCACCAACCTGGAGGTGTGGGTATCTTTGATGAATATCGATACTCCCCCTCCTTTTGTGGTTTGGTCCAAGTTTTGGGGCCGAAAAGCATGGTATGAGGTATAACCTGGTAGTGCTGGGGTGCTCTCGGGAGCCCTGAACCAGGTTTCTGTTACTGCACAGATATCAATGTTCTCCATGCTAAGGAGAGTTTCGAGTGCATGCATCTTGAGGTTTAGACTTCTGGCGTTGAGTAGCATTACTCTTAGTTTCTTATCCCTTGTGATACCTATGGAGGTGGGTTTGTCTTTTGAGCCTTGCCTAAAAAGGCACTATGGGGTAGCAAGAGCCTTTGCCAATATCTGAAAGCCCAGGGTGACAGGTGCAAGCCGTCCCTAGTGAAGCATCGTGGCTTGTCGAGCATATCATCCCAAGCTGACAGGCATTGGATCCCCTTTGAATGACACCAGTACTTAAGCCAATTGTTGAAATTGATCATCTTGTCTTCATATTGTGGCATCATTCTTGGTGAGGGTAAGATGCTACTCAAGGTCAGGGTCATACCGGCCTGGGCTACATGCTCAGAGAGCTCCTTCATGTCTCTTTTCATGTAGTCCAGGGAGGTACGTCTCAGGTCATTCACACCAGCATGGACAATGACTGAGTCATATTTGTACTTGCCTTAGAGTGACCTGAGTGCTTGTGTTATGTGGCGGATCCTAGCACCCGACAGGCTGCTCACCGTGACCCTCTCCTTGTTCAGCCTGGTGAGAGGGACGTTAGTGTGCCTGATGATAGAGTCACCTATTACAAGTGTATCAGGTGTGTTGTTTAGTCTTAAGGGCTGTGACTGTTTGGCACAGTGGCTTTGTGAGATATGTGTTGCACGTGTTTTGTTTTGGGGTAGCGGTTGCTTGGGTGTCTGCTTTGGAGGTCTCTGCTGCTTAGGCAGATCTT
The DNA here is from genome assembly GCF_019279795.1 of Protopterus annectens. Taxonomy (NCBI): domain Eukaryota; kingdom Metazoa; phylum Chordata; order Ceratodontiformes; family Protopteridae; genus Protopterus; species Protopterus annectens. The sequence continues at coordinate 726,185,115 of NC_056725.1, read as the reverse complement.
TATTTAGAGCCGCCGAGTATGTTTTTGTGTGATTATGTGTTTGGTTTGCTGTCGTGGTAGGTCTATGTGAGACTGGAATTGTAGTGAGTGTGGTTTCCTTCTCCTCCTGACTGGTTATGCCAGTACTGAATTGAGAGAGCTTAGCTTCCAGTTTGGCTATATGGTTGCATCTCTCACATGTGTTGGAATTTGTTGGGAGGAGGAGAGGGTTGTCTGTGTACATGAGGCAGTTGTAACATTGCCTCAAGATTCCTAGATTCACCAGCTGGACCAGAGAGGAGATTGACAACTGACCTTTGGACATTCTAGAATAATATTGGGAATTCCTTAATAATTGAAAACAAGGGCCAGTGGGGAGTGAGGGTGTAGTGCTTTTAATTTTTAGTGCTGACTTATATAATTGCTTTAGCGAGCAAGTGCCAGGTAACTTAAGTGCAATGTGTTACAGGTAACTTAAATGCAAAAACGACAAACAGTAACTTTCTTTCAAGTGAAACAAGGAAATAAGTACAGTAAGCAATGCAGATATCACTTGTGATCCACAGAAGTGCTGAGAAGCCGCGTATTAGGTGGAATTAGCGTTCCAGGGAAATAACAAGCAAACAAAGAACAAGCATATAAACAAACCTAGATTCAGCAGGCCTGGATCTAGTCTATGCTACAGCAAACAAGGTGTACCAATTTCAGTAAGATACAGTTCAAATATTCAGGCACTATAAACCTTTAACCAGAAATTCCCAGCTCAGAAGGGCAGAGTCCAGCCTCTTCTCCACAAGAGTGCAGACCACGAACCTTCTTAATGTAAAATAACTGGCCTGAAGCCCAAGTGCTTAAACCAGAACTAATACACTTTAAGAATAACAGACACTGGGCTCTCAATCAGCAGTTCCCAACTTAGAAGGATGAAAGCTACCTGTCCTGCCACCACAGTGCATGCCACAAACCTTCCTAATGTAAAACAACTGGTCTGAAGCCCAAGTGCTTAATCCAAAAGACTTAGAATGATAGCTACACTTTAATCAAGTTACTACCAAGCAGTAATAAATACAATTGAATACTTTAGAGAATGCCTGGATTAGTGCTCAAGTTACACAAACAAAGCTAGATCCAGCAGGCCCGAATCCAGTCTATGCCACAGCAAATATGGCGCACCAACTTCAGTAAGAAGCAGTTCAGATATGCATGCACTATAAGCCTTTAACCAGAAATTCCCAGCTCAGAAGGGCAGAGTCCAGCCTCTCCTCCCACAAGAGTGCAGACCACGAACCCTCTTAATGTAAAATAACTGGCCTGAAAGCCCAAGTGCTTAAACCAGAATTAATACACTTTTAGAATAACAGACACTGAGCCCTCAGTCAGCAGTTCCCAACCTAGAAGGATGTAAGCTACCTGTTCTGCCACTACAGTGCAGACCACAAACCCTCTCACTGCAAAACAACTGGTCCGAAGCCCAAGTGTTTAAACCAAAAGGCTTAGAATGAGTTACACCAAGCAGTAATAAATACAATTGAGTACTTTTAAGATGATGCAAAAGTAAAATAAAGTAGGTAGAAACACAAGTACAGTAAAAGCAGATGAAATTATTATTTTTTTTTCTGAACAAGCGCTGAGATCAAAGAAACAGATCTGAGTGCTGAAACTAGAAAACTGGCTAGTTATAAGAAAAAAAAACTAAGCTAGAAGGCTTCCCTCCAACACAGAAGGGCTTGGGGGCTCAGAAGCCTACAAATAGGCTCAGAAGCCTACAAATAGTCAGCCAAGTTCTTGTTGAAAGTATAGTTAATGGACATATAAAGGGGTGAAAGTATTACCCCTTGTCTTACTGTTAATTGTGATGATGTTGCCCCTTACCTTTTGCTTAACTTCTTCCAGGACCATCTGGCTTGCAGAGGAGAATACCATCTGCAGATGGTAAGCCAAACATTTTTTATGTCAGTACTGCTGAGCAATTTAAAAATATATATTTTAGTGTGTGATGTTGCTCGTCAGGCCTGCTGTGTGTATTGCTGTACTGTCTGTAATAATGGCACCACTGTTAGTTTGTTAGCATATACTAGACTATAGTAGTGTAGATATTATTTTTTACTGGGTTTGTTGTTTTCATCCTAGGTGATTATGACAGTGAAGTGTGGGACCTCTGCCATCTGATGCCAATCTATCAGCAGGCACTGATGATGATGGTGGCCAAACAATGGCACATTCAGGGGGTGCAGAGGCTGAATCTGGCACTGAGGTTGACATACAGGCATCCCTTGTAATTCTATTGGACACAAACAGTAGCACTATGCCTATCCATTCCAGTGAGTCGACAGATATTGCACAGGTAGAGGGCGAGAAAATCGATCATGGAAGTATAGTTACTGTGGCTTCAGTACCTTTTGACTCTGGTTATAGCCAAAGTATGGCAAGGTGCCATGAAGGAGGGTTGTTAGGGCTGCACAGAGGAGGCCTGCTGTCCCTCCTCCTCCACCTTCTCCAGGTGTCTCTTCCCAGGTGACTCAATGCATGTTTAGGGCCATCATTGAGGTACCCATAGGTGCTCCAGACAAATATTCAGGTTGTAGATGTGGCACAGGCTGCCCTGCATGACTGCCTCCACTGATTCAATGGATCAGATGATTGACATGTTGGAGCATGGGGTGTCTGTGATGGAACAAGTGGTGTCTGTCATAGAAGGAGCATTGTCTGTGATGCACATCTGGTGGTAGGTAAACAGTATCCTCGTGGATGTAGATCAGCCGCATCATCTGCTGTTAGCCAATGTAGCCATGCCCAATCATGCTCCCATAGTGGCAGTACTTCCACTGTTCCATCAGTGGGTGAGCTGTCCACACCCAGACATGGCAGGCCATGGGGTCATGGTCCTGAGTGACCCTGTGAAGGGAGCTCATCCAGCAGACGTCAGTCATGTTCAGGTAGCAGCAGTGCATCTGACCATGGGTGTGGATGTGTCAGTGCAATTCCTGACAGAGCCAGTTCTCATCGGTCAGGGTCAACAACAATGAACTGCCACCTCTACCATGCAAGGCTCACACCTGTCCCACATACTAAGATGCAGAGCTAGCACAGTGCTTGACTTTATTCATGCAGACACTCACACACCAGTTTCACCTGAGGGACCCCTACAGGCACACAGATAACACTTACAATGGTTCAGCCATACAGTTGAAAAGACATTTTGTCTCACTGGCCATTTGTTGGTTTATTCAAATGTTTGCCTGCTTCTCTTTCTGACTCTCACACACTCACTTATGTTTTGTGTCAGCCTAGGCTTCCTGACCCCTCACAACACCCTGTGCAAGTGATAATAATTGTGCTATATCCCTGTTAATCTTTTGGATTCATGGATACATAAACTTTGTGTCTGATGCTTGAGGTGCATAGATGCTTAGGATATCTGCATTTGTGGTGTTGAATTGGTTATTGTACCTTTGACTTATATTCACAGTGGAAAGTTAGACAGTTGCATCAAAATTTCCCAACTTCATCGTGAATAATCTTGTCAGGGTTGTGAACTCAGAAACTGCAATGCATAGCATTACTTTCTAACTTCTGTCTTTAATGATTTTCCAATATAAAACATATAGTGATAAACTAAGGGTATGCAGTGACCATCAGTACTTTTGAGAGGTATGATTGTGTGAATCTTTGATGCCTAAGGCCTACTACTTAATAATTGGCACATGTAATTCAAACAAGTCTCTGCTGTCACATGTTAAGGTAATTTCTGTAGAAGTCTCCCACCTTTTACTTGCTTACATACCAAGTAATGAAGCACAAGAATATGCCACTCCTTCATATTATTACACAATACACTCCATGTTCAAGACTTACTTGTAAACACAGTAGTTGCCACAGATTTAGTTCAGGGCTGACACTCTCTGATGCAAGCAGTACACAATCAATACACGAGGAGGTAAAGGTTGTGAGAGTTGCCTGGCATCAATGTTAGTATATGTATGTGCATAGGAGGATGATTTTAGGCACTTAGGTGGTGAGTGAGTGTGCTATGCATTGTCTCTTAGCCAGTGAGAGGACATATTGAGCATGCCTAAATCTGAGTACACCCACAGCAGCTGGTGGTTTCCCTTCTGACTCCTCACCTGCCTGTGGCTGTGGTGATTTTGGCACTGGTGGTGGGATGTGTGCTTCTTCCCCCTTGCTGATTTTTCTGAAGCTGTTTTCTCAGAATGACATTGTGTAGCATGCCACATATTGTGAATATTTCAGTATATGTCCAAGGATTGTACTGCTGGGGTCCCCCAGATGTATCTAGGCACTGAAACCATGACTTCAGCAGCCCAACACATGCTCTTTGACATTTCTGATTGCCACTCCAAAAAGCAAAGAACCGTTGATGTATGAAGAACACTGTGAACTGCAGTAGTAACTATTCAGATCTTTCATTCCTTTATTGCATAAAACAGAACTTCATCAAATGATTAAACAGTTAAAAACTTCCCTATATATATATATATATATATATAAATATATATATATAGCATAATTACACCAATCAGAAAACTTGATTAATTAAAGTGCTGCTTTAAACAGGGCCTGAAAGCTCTTCTCCTTCTCAGCCTAGGTCTATTGACAGCAGCATAAGCTTCAGCACATACAAATGAATTAAAGCAGCAGCAGCTCCTAACATTCTTTCCGTCTCTGTATTACAATAGGTTTGAGAATTTGCAGGGAAAACCATCACTGAGTCTACATGGTTGCTTTATAGCTTGTTGAATAACTCCACTGTGTTGGATTGATTGATTAGCATGCAGTTCAGCTGCTTATGCTGTAATTAGCATGCCACAGTGTTTTCCTTTGTTTGTGCGGGGCTGTGCACCTCTACACTGTGCTTACTGAATCTAAAACTCTTTACTACTGTGTAGGGTTTATTGAATTTGGCTGATAGTCATTACAAATATAGCCACCAAGTGTACCAAGCCTATATTATGTCTTTCCTTGGTCAAGGCAGACTACAAATTTCTGTCCTTCTCTTTTAAAAGCAAACTACAGCACTGCTAAAATGTCTGCAATTAAGAGCTTTAAACATATAAACCAAGTTAAATTCTGCTGCAGACATATTTAGTGCTAACATTACAACAGAAACAAGCACTGACATTCTGCAAATGCCTGAATCCCATATACAAGCTAAGTTGATTATTTAGCAGTTCTTGGATGTGATATCAAAACCTAAATATACCTCTTCCATGGGGTCAAACAATTTATCATGATGCCTTATAAATCGCACCAAATATAACCTCACCGAACCCCCTCCTTCACTTGTTTATTTTTTTTATGCAAATATTTTCATTAAAACAAATTGTTTATTCATTACATTAGTAAGAAAGATAAAGAACACAATTTTAAATAAGATGAAAAAAAACAAAGAAACTTAACTATTTACAGAGGCCTGAAAAATACATAAAATAATATGCCAATAAAAGATAAAACAGATTTGTTTATAAACATAAAATGTTTCAGGAAGAGCCAGTGACCAATCAAAATGTCTCGATAAGTGAGGAAACCTTTGTCCAAGGATTATTAATGAAACACCTTTGGTGTATTCGGAGTGCTTTTGCTTTAACTTCCTTGAATATCACTTCTTCTAGGAGAGAGAAGAAATATGCGAAAGATGGAAAAGTAGCAGACTTCCATTTCCTAGTTATGCACTTTTTGTCAGCTGCTAATATTGTCCATAAAAGATATGCCCCCAGATTCACTAAGCGCCCGTGTAGGAGCAGGATGACAGCGTGCCATGCATAATAATGAAGGCGTGCTGCCCAAGCTCCCAGCTTACACAGAGCATGTACGAGTGCAGGGGGTGTGTCTGAGAGCAGAGCTCTCAGAATAAATATGCCCCTGCAATGTAGAACAGCAGAAGGTGTTAAGAAATGAGTGAGATTGCTCATAGGTGTCTGCATATCCCCACCAACAGTTCCCCACGTGTACAACAGCAACAGTACTGAAAAAGTAAATGAAGAAACCTTTTTATTTTTTTTTTTTAATCTGAGTACAGCTAACCGTAGGTGCATGGGTGTACCCATCGTTTAGTTATGGTTAAAGCAGCTTAAAAGGCTGAAGAGGTTAACAAGGAAGATATATGCAAATAAAGCAGCACAGCACTTGTGTAGTGGGCAGAGCATTCGCCTAATAAGCAGGCATTCCCGGTTTGAGTCCCACTGCATCACAGTCTATTTTACATGGCAAAGTACGTTATAACCAATATTATTTTATGCAAAACCCACTAAATAACATATATTTACGAACTGGAGGACTGCAGGAAATGCACATGTAAAGTGTCAGTGTCATAATGTATAAGGCACTAGTAAGCAGGTTTAAGCACAAATAAGCAGTAGTAAGCATATGTAAGCACTAGTAAGCATGTTTAAGTGCATTTGCATGGGGGTAAGCACTGCCTACACAGATTAAACAATATGGAAGCTAACTAAGTATAAGAAAGTGTAACCAGAAGTTAGCAGTGCTTAGCTCCATGCAAACACGTGCACACCCACTTACAACTGCTTTAAAGTGCCTTAATCACTCTGTATCCAACGGCCCGTGTTCTGCCCAGGAACAAAATAAGCAGCCTCTGCAAGGCTCAAACTCAGGAGCCTGTACATGACAGTCACAGTAGTTAACCACTAAGCCATCATAGCAGCACATAAGACTGAGGTGTCAACAAACAAATCCACACCATAGGAAAATCACACTGAACATGTGAAATGAATCAATGTACAGTGTGATGTTGTATAACCTGCTACATAACATAAATATGTGAACTGGAGTACTGCAGTAAGGCCAGATGTGAGGCATTATTGTAATAAAGTGTTGACGTCCTCAGGACCCCATACAGTGTACATACACATGAATCACAGATACCAGATACAGATATAACATGTAACAAATAATAAATCAATGTCAAAAGGAAAATATAATGATAATTAGATATTAAGCAATGCTAAGCATTGCACAGGTCAGCCTACGTGGTGTAAGCAATGTGCAGGCCGGCTAACTCAATCTTCCCAGTGGTATGCCCATTTAAGCAATGCCAGCATTAGGTAAGCAGGCATGCCCATAGCCTAGTCTTTTCAAAACTGTCCAATCATTGGAAAGTGCAGAAAATCAGGTGTATTTAAACCCCACAGGCACCAATAATTCCCATACCTGGTTGCAGCTTCCTACTGTAGGCAGAATGGCTAGAATTGGGGAAGGCACTCGATTTAAAGCACAGTGCTGGGGCTCCCAGGAGTCCAGATTCATGGTATGGCTCCTGGTAAAACACCATGAGGAGAGACTACTGCAGGGCCAGTACTAGGGCTCTCAGTATAAAGTGGAGGCCTGGGACAGTCTCGCCCATGACCTCACCAGTGCCACTGATATCTCCCGGACTGGTGAGCAGGTCAGACATCACCATGCTGACCTTAAGAGGCGGAGGGGTGATCTCTTGGACCAGTGGATCCAAGAAGCAAGGCAGATGGCCGATGCCCCAGCACTAAGTACCCATTCTACTACGTAGATAATGATTGTCTAGCTTATGTATACTATGGCTAGAGAATGGATAAATATCACTGTATTTCTCTGACAGCAGCAGATGAGCAGGCTGCAAACCAGCAAGCCCATGCTGCTAGGCTGCAAAGGCTGCGTCACGAGGCAGGTTAGTAATATTCCTGCATGTGCTGTCATAAATAAATATAACAGTTCTGGAAAGTGTTGTACCAGTATAAAAATGTATTGTGTATGGGATGTACTGAATAAACCAGATAATATGGCAGGAAGACTATCATATAGGTTGCATGGAAATAAAGGTGTAATATCTTGTGAATAAAAGTATAACCCCAGGAGTGCTTGTGTACATCCTGCTTACATATGTTGTTGTAGTGTTGCATTCTATAAATAGTACTGTTGTATTAAGCAGTGTTACCCACACTGTTGAATGCAGGTAAAATGTGTAGGATGTTCAGTATAACAATGTTGGAAGTCCCAAGAGGTCAGTCATATAGAACAACTGAGGGAGATTTAGAAACCATTGGAATGCTTTGCATCAATTCCCTGATAGCACAGTGTACTGTGATATCAACTGTAATATTTTTACCACACACAGCAGGGGTTTGAATGCTGGGAGTGGTAGTAAGTTGTATGCATAATCATACTCCACAACTGTACAGAGTTTGCGAGAATGCTCAGATAGAAAGCTGTATGCATAATTAGACCCAACAACTGTACAGAGTTTGCTAGAATGTTCAGATAGCACGCTGTAAGCATAATCATAACCATCAACTGTACAGACTGTGGCAGAATGTTCAGGTAATAAGCTGTATGCATAGTCATACCCCTCAACTGTTCTGATCTGTCCATCATGTCCAGATAAATGGCCCAAATCTGCTGCCCAGTAGCCTGTTCCCCTGACAAATCAGTGTGATGATCCAAGAAATGTAGGCAGCTTATACTGACATATAATGGATAGTCAGACCTGAACATAAAAAGAGAATGTATATGGAAACAAACCTGTCATTGTAGCATCTCACACAAAGTGTATGACAGCAATTCTCAATATATGTCATATTAACACCTGCATCCTGTCACGCCATGACCAGAGTGTGTGCAATAACAGATTGTTAGGTATGTGTATAACAGCAACATGGAATCTGGGACTATGTGTAGAAATTGTCAGGTAGTGTTAACAATGATTTTGTCTACAAGCATGGAATCTGGGTGTATGTGTAGAAATTGTCAGGTAGTTTTAAAAATGATTTTCTCAACAGCTATACCAGGTAAGAGGTGTAGACTGTAGGTACAACACAGTTCACTCATATACTTGCCTACAAGCATGGAATCTTGGAGTATGTGCAGAAGTTGTCAGGTAGTGTTAACAATGATTTCCTCAACAGGTATAACAGGTAAGAGGTGTAGACTATACTTAAGACACAGTCCACGTATATACTAACCTACAAACATACCATTGTAAAAAGTAAGGACATTAGGTAGTGTAATAATACATGTAAGGGACAGATCACTGCAGTGACTAAGAAAGTTGTAAAAACTACAGGGATGTATTAGTTGTTAATTGACCTCTCTCTCTCACCCCCTCCATATGTGTAACAATAATCTTATTACACACCTCAGTGGGTACGTGTACACTCCAAACTTTTGTTGCAACATATGTCCTTTTGTTTTATAAATATTCACATTTGGTTCTATGCACATGCCACGTTAAAATACTCCCATATTGGTAGCCTGTTGCCGTCAATGAAACCTGCATGGTGTTGTAATGGCCACTGTTGTTCCATATATGCATGTGTTCTGCTTGCTCTGCAACTGTTGTAAACTGATGTCTTGGTTTAATGGGAATACCTATGCATGCTGTTATAACTAATCCTGAATGCTGTTGACTATGACTAACTGATATCTTTCTTAAAACTGCAAATTCATAGCTCATATGGTAAGGCCGGTCTGTCCCACCTCAGCTGGCCATGGCACCGGGCACCAGCACATCTGGGGCCAAGCCTAGGACCTCCTCCTCCATTGGCCCTGCACCACCTTCGGGTGGAACTGCCACAGGGGATGGGGCTCAGCTCCCCCCCCAGGACCGGGGGCGGAAAGGAACCTGTCACCCAACATCAGGTCTGGGCCGTGGTGCATAGGGAGCTCGACAGGGAGTTTCGAGACCAGTTACACCAGCTTGAGGGCTGCGTGGTGCAATTAGAGGGTAAGCATGCCCCTCCTACCCAGCTCCCAGTGCAGCCACCTTTGGGGTCATGAAGGTGCAGAGGTGACTGCCCATGGGTGGGGACCTCAGTCCCACTGTTTCCATTTTAGGGCTCATGGGCTTGTGACTTCCAAACACCCCTCCCCATCCAAGGTGTTTACCCACATCTCATATACCACCCCTCTATGCATCTTGTTTGTCTTGTCTGTTAACCTACCCAACCTACCTCCCCAAATATACCTACTACCCCTCCCCAACATCCCACACTCACCTGAAAAAAAAAGTGCAATCTGTTCCCACAAAAACATCTCACCCCATACACAGCTGTCCATTTTGCATACAAGTAATCTGGTCTAATTGGAACCACAAGAAATTGTTGTTGTCCTCACCCCCACCCATAGGTTTGCATGTCCAAATCAACCTCCAAATTCATTGTATTTGCACAGCTGTTGCTGTAGAAGAAATGGACAGCTATGGACCTTCCCTACACCCTTCCTGCACATCCATGGCTATTTTCCTTACGGTCTTTCCCTCTTTGTGCCCCTTTTTTCACCACTTTCCTATCAACTCCTTTTTCTTTTCTTTTAAAGAAATTAGCACGGGGGTAAGCGGGAGTAAGCACTTTTAAGCAGCAGTAAGCAGGTTTAAGCATGTTTGTGTGGGGGTAAGCACTGCCTACACAGGTTTGGCAATTCAGAAGCCAACAGTATATAAGAAACTGTAACCGGCAATTAGCAGTGCTTAGCTCCGCGCAAACCTACATACAGCTGCTTTAAAGTGCCTTAATCACTCTGTATCCAATGGCCCATGTTCTGCCCCGCAACAAACAAAACAGCCTCTGCAAGTCTTGAACCCAGTATCCTGCACACCATAGACAAAGTGATTTACCACTAAGCCATGACAGATATACGTAAATCCAATGTTTTCAGAAGCATATCATCCAGCCCAGTCATGCAACAGTACAGAGAATGTAAACCAACATCTAGATGTGTGTGTTTGTAAATATATTAATATCTAAACATATACAACATATATATATATATGTATATATATATATATATATATATATATATATATGTATATTTAGAAATATATACATATATATAAATATATATGAACATATATACATGCAAATACTTACATCGACGCATATATATGTCTACACCTATATGTCTACATATACACAGCAAGGTACATATATGTATGCAGGGATTCACTTCAGAAGCTCAAAATACTGAAATCTCGAATTTCAGTATCTCGAGCCCAAGAAGTTGAATCTTCATAACAGTGAAAAGTAAAAACCATGAAATTCAAAACGTTGAATACCAGATGTTTTGAATTTTGCAGTTTTACTATACACACACACACACACACACACACACACACGCACACACACACACACACACACACATGTACACACCATTCACCACACAAACACACACAATCACGCTACTACATGAAAGCAGGCCCCCCTGCATCCCCCCACACCCCCCCACTTACATATTCTCACTCAGTGGTCGCACTACATACAAACACACACACAAAACACCACCAGACAAGCTACTTTCTCTACGCACACACATCACAGCAACAAAACACACTGACACACACCACAGCCCCATACAAACCCCTTAACACACACACACACACACACACACACACACACACAAGCACACACTTACCTGAATACATGACTATAGCAGAACTTTAGACGCGCAAAATATAAAATCTATGGTATTCGAGGTTTTGAATTTCAAACTTCTAAACTTTTGCTATTATGTGGATTCTGCTTCTTGGGCTCAAAATACTGAAATTCGACTTTTCAGTATTTCCAGCTTCTGAAGGGAACCCGTATGCAGATATATAGCAGTGTAGGTATATATGGACATAGTCATACATACATAAGCTGATATATATATCTATATAGGTATATGTGGCCATACATCTGTAGATAGCAATGGTAGATTAACAAAAAGAAATATGTTCACATGCACCATTAATGGGGTTGAGAGACCCCAAACAATATACGTCTTGTACAAATAGGCATACCCCTCCCAGCCAAACATGTCTGCCCTGCAATACACTACCAAGTGTTGCAGATCCCATAACCAGGACCTGACATGACATGGGCACAAGATGTTATCAGTACTACATCCCACCTGTATGATGTCAGGCTGGTATTGGTAACATATCATGCAGTACAGTCTGGCTCCCATAGGAAATGTAAAATGTGGAAGCTATCAACATCCCCAGGATACATATACACAGACACATATATGCAGATACAGATATACATATATATATTTACATATATATAGATATACATGTGACTACACATGCACACACAGAGATATGTGTAGTAAGATGCATATGTAGAAGGTGCACAAAATATTGAACAACCACTATGCCTACAGTTCACACCTGAACAACTGGACAGTGTATGGGCCACCCATACAAATGACAATCATTGCCTGCAACATATACCCACAGAGAGGTCATAGGAAAAAGCACCACACACAGGTTTGTAGGAATGGAAAACCTTTATTTGTGTACTATTACAGTTCTATATACTATTGCTACTGTAATTGTGATTGTCTTCACAGACACTGTGTGTGTGTGGGAGGTCATATCTGCTTTCCAACATGTATGTCATTGGCTATTGACAGACACCTTAAGCACACCATAGTAATGTACCGCTGCTAGCATGTACTGCCCCTGTTGACTGCAGCAGAGATATTGGCCAATATGTGTGGACATTCTGACACACTCTGTACAGTCTAGAGGTATACACAGAACCCCTTAGTTCAAAACATGTGTACCATGATTAACAATATGAATGTTAACAGCCATGTAGATGGGTATAACATATAACAACTGGTATATATATATATATATATATACATATATATATATATATATATATAAATTCACCGACGCCAGAAGATCGCAAATCACTTCACCGACGCCAGAAGATCGACAGTGCACAAAACACATCATACCAACAAACAAATATCCAAAACCCACACACAAACACTAACCCATACATACACAACCTACTAACTATACCCTAACTCACCCTACAGACCACCAACATAAACACACTTACTATACTCACACACACACTACTAACCCACCCTAACCCTAACTCACTTATCCACCCCTACCCCTACAGACACATCCTTTCCCCATCGCAGTGTTCTCAGTGTCGGTGTCTTCCTCCATCGGTCTTCTGCCTTGTCGATCTGCTGGCGTCGGTAAAGTGATTGCATCATCATCTGGGGCGCGCCATTTTTTTTTTTTTGTTTTTTTTTGTCGATCTACTAAGGTAGATCCATATATATATATATATATATATATATATATATATATATATATATATGCCACCATAGGTTATGCATTAACACACCCCTCTCTGGCCTGACATGTAATAACCACTGATACATGGGTGCCATGGCCACATACTACCCACTAGATATTGACATACATCTGTACAGCATCCCACTGCTCTGTCTGACATACATGACTGTTAAGGGAGGCCCCGCAGCAGTACATCTGGCAAGTATCCTCACATGACATCTCACTGGGTAAGTACACTAAGCTGCTAGCATGTAACAATGCACTGTGCATGCTACAGGCAGACTGGCTCAACACCGGCCTACATCTCCTATGGGGGAATGCACATGTACCTGCATATATAGCAGGCTGTACAGGCATGTCACAACGCAAGGTAAGATACACCAGTGTGAAAGTGCATAACCACAACCAATGAGAACACAGCCACAGCCAGATATGGCGAGCTAGCATAATATTACAGTATATGAACAATTTGTTCAACACCATCCTCATATGTGTCACTCACACACTAACACTACATATACTGGGCCGCTACACAGTTTGGTCAGATGGCTCACTGTGGTATTGGACATGTATGTGTATGGCCCTACAAACATGCAAGCCAATACGGTAACATACAGTGGAGCAGCATGTAACATCAGATAGGACAGGACCTAGGACAATGACAACTACCACAGTCTGTACACAGGCCAAGGTACATAATACACACACTATTGACCATAAGTACACAGACCTCACTACTGTACAAGCAACCACAGTATGTCCAGGTTATGTCATCAAATATAACCCCTACTGTACATAACATGTGTAGCAGTCTGATATCTCACTGGCTTGTTATCAGATATGATGACACTAATTATGGTGTACAGTACATATGCACCTCTTCATGCATGACATATGTATAAAGGTTGACAGAGTTGTGGCTGGAAGCACATACACAGGGCCAATATTGACATGTTGCTGTGATAACCTCATGCATTTACTGTTGTAACAGTGTTTGTTGCAACATATGTCCTATGAGGGATATGAAGTCAGTAACTGCCACGGCTTTCACCATCTACAGACTGCAATCCTCACACTACCTTCTGCAGTCCACAGATAGATGCTCCATGAGTAACACATAAAACCAAAGGCACAACACACACTGCCCAGTCTGCAGATGACCCTGCAGATGGGGATTCCTCATAAACATAGAACTGACATGGCAGGTATTGAGACATAGGTTCATAGGTTAGGTTGATAGGTAGGTACTAGGCTATCTGCCCAAAGGTATTTATAAGCCTAGCCAGAATGTGTTGGCTCTTGCCACCCCCTTAGATTAGTTCCCTGTGCCTCTGTCCAGCAGAGCCACTAAAGTGATCCCCGGGATAAACTTTCTGTTTCCCATCCACTAGTCAAGATTTCTCTTGAAGAGTGTTAGTGAGGAGCTCTGCCTAATGTAGACTGGTATCTTGTTCCAAAGCATGAGAAGTCTCTGTGACAGGAATCTATCCCTTCAGCACATCCTATTTATTGTTGTGGTGAGGTTTAGATCCCTAGAGCATGTGGCTCGAGGGGATAAGCTTTTCTTTAGGTGGAGCATGTCCATCAGTTCTGGGTTGGACATGGCCTTGTATGTCAGGCAAAGATCACCTCTGAGTAGGTGGTATGCAACTGAGTACAGCTGGAGTTTCTTCAGTCAAGCTGCATAGGACATCTGTTTGAGGCCTGTGATCCTCTTGATGAGGTACTTCTGTGGTCTTTCCAGATGTTGCAGGTGTCTTGTAAAATATTTCCCAAATGGGGTGTTGTACTCTATGATGGGTCTGATGAGCGATGAGTAGAGGGGCACAATGACCTCTTTTGATCTGGATGCGCACCCTTTTGTGATAAGGTGTGCCACGTAGAAGGATTTTCTAACCACTTTGGCAATGTGATTATCAAAGGAGTTTACTATCTACTTGGGTCCACAGATCCCTTATTACATCTTCCATATTTAGGGGACTACCACCTATGTGGTAGTTTGTGGGTACGTTGTTTTTTCCAAAGGGGATGACTATGCACTTTTTGGCATTTAGCTTGAGGCCATGATTTTGACACCAGGTGTCCATCTCAGTGAGACCCTTTTGGAGGATGTCTGTGTCAGCCAGAGAGTCAATTATAGCCCCTAGTTTGCAGTCATCTGTGAACTTGGTCAGCCATAGTCCTCCTGTGCTTGCCATATCCACACACACACACTGTTAAACCAAATTACCCCAAATGCAGTATAGTAGCACTTACAGTCTGTAGTCAGGTCAGCACATTCCCCTCCTGTGTGTTGCCCTGTTTCCACAGTGTATGTTGTTAGAGGTAAATCCCCAATCCATCTGAGATGCTGTTTGCCAAACAGCAGATCTAGTTCCTGCTCACAGTGAATGAAAAGGGCCAACACCAACATGATGTTCTTAGATATTGGAGTGAGTTTCCATGCAATGGGCTATGGGAATGTTACCACAGCTGTTCCACATGCAATCAGCTAGGGGAGGGCTGCAATTCATGCAGAGGCCATCAGCTGATCATGAGCATCACTTAAAATACACATGCTGCTACCTAAGCAAAGCAGGTGTAGGTCTCCACATCCACCAGAGAGGGTGGGAGAGACAGACAGAGACAAAGACAAGTCAGGGAAAGGTGGAAGAGTAAAATCTAAGTATGTTTGTGTCATACACCTACCAGCACAGGGTATTAAACCCCTGACAACTATGTAGTGCTACCACAGTTCTATGCAGTTACTGGATGTGCCAGATGGGTTACCTGTTGTGGATCCCTCAGAACATATATGTGATGGCGAGTGACATCTGCAACAGGGATACGGTAGTTATACGGTAGGTGATATACACGTGCCTGTCAGCATGAACAGATGCCAGCGTCAACACAGCCACATTCTCACAGGGACACACTCACATTGACACACTCGGCAGGGCCAGGATTACAACTCATCAGTAGTGGGATTGCCACAACACATCACTGTGCAGGTATCACATGCACTACACAGGTCATACGGAGGTTGTATGGGCAAAGGGTATGGGGAGGTGTCTGACATCAGACAGCATGCTTCAGTATGCCAATGGGGGTTGTAGTGAGTGTAGATGTGAACATACGCACCATACAACACACCCAAATACACAGGCTGCCAGTACTGACATACATGGGTGCATGTCTACACGGGTGTGTGGTCGTTGGTTGTGCCAGACAGCTATACAAGGCTAGGCGGTGGGTATACCTTGGCATCAGGCCACATGACAATGATCTGCATTGTGGCCCAGGGCTGTAGTTTCTGCATTTGCCCACACAAGTGGGTATTGTATCCCCCATCCAGTCAACTGGGTGACTATTGTGTGTGGCCAATGCTGTGCATCGCTTGCCATGTATGTGTTCCTTAGTCCATGACATGGACAGTGTCTTGGTTGTGCACACCTCCCATATGCATGTACAGTGACATGTGGAACTGTACCTGGGTTGTCTGGCCCATGTTGTGAACACAGATTATCATCAGATGTGCCAGTGTTGCCCACCTGTGGCGGAAACTGGTAATGGGCAGCAGGATTACCCTGCACCTACATTGATAGCATGCTAACAGCATTTCCTGGTGTCAGTGGCATCTGTCCACACAGGGCAAGTTTTCAGGCTTGGTATGTCCTTTGTGGGTCACATGTGATGGCACCACAGGTGTTGCAGGTGTCCAATGGGGAAGGTGCACTGTCTGCATGTACATGCATATTGGAAAGATGGACAGGGTTCCATGCCCTCTGTAGCCCACTGCTATCACTCCATACTTACTATCAGTGGCCAATATGCAGTGTACTACCCACATATTGGCTGTTACCTAGGCATGTGTGTGTGTGTGTGTGTGTGTGTGTGTGTGTGTGTGAGAGAGAGAGACATGGATTGAGAGTGTGCTCTGGGTAATACTTGGGTTGATAACTGTAATTGCCTGGGCTTGATGTCACATGTATGTGTATGGCTTTGCACCCCAGCCTCTCAGCTACTTCACATCTGTTATCCCTGTACTGTGGGCATTGTGATATATAGTAGGGCCACCATATAAGAAATATGCAAAACCTGCTCCACAGGTGTCACACACTCACACCCACCTCCACCCAGGACACGAGTTACACACACACACACACACACACACATATGCATGCACCTGTCATGTCTGGGAGTAGAACCCCTACCTAACTACTTTATTACACTACAGCACTACACAATTATAGCATGTGCCACATTGATTACTGGAGTACTCCTTCCCCAAAGGTGTATATCACATTAGATCACATCAGCAGGATTGCGAAAGTAGGACATTTGAATCGTAATGAGTGTGACTAGCTTAAAATGCATCGCTCCCTAATAGTGACACACACACACAAAACATCCACAACCAACATGTGTGGATATAGAACCCCTAACATTGTAGGGAGTGTGAGTACCCCAAAAAGCATTTTTTTCTACACAGACAGCATCTTGCACACACACACACACACACACACACACACACACACACACACACACACACTTGCCATGCCTGGGATTAGAACACATATCTAATGACTTTATCACACTACAGCAGTACGCAGTTACAGAACGCATTACAGTGATTATTGGGCTATAACACTCCCAGAGGTGTATTTCTAGGTGGATGACATCAGCAGCCTTGCCAAAGTTGAGCATTTGAATTGTTGGGAGTATGACTACCCTAAAAAGCATTGCTTTCTAGACAGTCAGAGATGCACAAAAACACACACACAGACACTTGTCAAGTCTGGGATTAGAACTCCTACCTAACTAGTTTAGCACACTACAGCAATATGCAGTTATGGGATGCACCATGGAAATTACTGGGCTACAGTTTTCCCAAAGGTGTATTTAACATTGGATGGCCTCAGTAGGCTTGTCATAGTAGGGCTATGGGGATGGCAGTGTGTGTGCATGGGCCATAACCCATTCATCTAGGGGTTGACACACCACATGCAGGCACGCACAGGGGCATATTTCATACGTATGTGTATACAGCTGCTAGATGACTACTTCCTTGTACAGTCATGTTGCACAGCTGGCACGTGCACCATGTAGTCTGTAATGCTGATGGATAATGGTGGCTAGTATCTGCAGTGAGTGACATCTGCACCTCATGTGTTTGGGGCTCTTTGGCTGTGTGGTGGATGGGACAGGCCTGGATGGCTCCTTGTCACAGTCACCCTCTTCCACACATCTATGTCCATCTACCATTGGCTTATTATAGTGTGTTGACCTTACATATGTCTGTATTCCTATCCACTGAGTGTGCAAGGCATGAGTGGTGCATACTGATGAGTGTCTGCACTAACAACTGTAACTGTCAGATATGTCTGGTCCACTGGTGTTTGCAGACATGGCTTTCATGTGTTTAAGTGTGTAAGCATGCCCCGTATGACCTTTCAGTATGTTGTTGACTAACATTGCCTTCATTTCTCTACGTGTGTCAGCATGCCCAGTATGGCCATCTGTATTGCATGTGTGGATCAAGTCCAGGAAATTTGTAATGCAGTGCTGACCTTTGTGTTGTACACAGACAGGCAGAATGCTGTCTCTGCAGGGTATCCATCGATAATTTGGCATTGACTGTTACTACATTTCTGCATAGCGGGGGGGGGACACACCTGACTGTTTCTACATTTCTGCACAGGTTTGGGGGGCACACCTGACTGTGACTACATTTCTACGTAGGATGAGGGGGCATACCTGAAACTTGTAAACATTTGCTAGGACTGTACTGGTATGTTGGATACTCCATTTCAGTCTGTAGTCTTACCTATCGTGCTGGCTAGATGCATACCAGTGTACTACAGATCTTAGCTTTTAATTACCTACATATTTGACTTCCTACCCTTCAGAACTGACATTCCACTGCTTGACCTGCTGTAATCTGTCTGTGCAGGCCTGGGGGGGAGGTTACCCATAGGACTCATTCAGAGGCCATAGCACAGCCTTTGTTTGTGTTTGTCTACACCTGTCCTGCTGGCTGTGACTGATGTTATTTATGTGACCCCCTTGACTGGCATGTATGAGTCACTTACCTTGTGTGTGTCCCAGTATTGAGGGTGGTGCTGCAGGGCTGCCTATGTCGGATGCACATAGTACACTCCCTACACATGGTTAGGCACAGGTAGTGTAATGTTTGGCATCCCTTTTACTGTATGTGAGAGTCAGAGAGGTGTTATTCCCTGGGTCCCTCCTGTGTCAGTGTATGTGCTATGCGTTGCCTCTTTGCCAAGGCCAGGGCATGCTGGGCACTCCTCCTTCTACCTACTGGGGCAGGCTCAGGTTGTTCCTCCTCCGAGTCACTCTCTGCCTGTGCAGGCCTTAGCAATGGTGGGGGCTGTGTGGCCCTGCCCTGTGCTGTTCCTGCTGCAGCTGTTTCCACAGGATCATATTGTGTAGCATGGCACATACAAGGATGATTTGGGTACATGTAGCTGATGAGTACTGCAAGGCTGCACTGGATGTGTCCAAGCATCGGAACCGGAACTTGAGCATCCCAAACACATGCTCTACTATAATTCTGGTCTGTGTGTGTGCCTCATTATGGAGTTCTTGTTCACGTGTGCGTGAATTGCTGATGGGTGTCATCAGCCACTGCTCCAGTGCGTATCCAGCATCCCCCACTAGATAACCGTTAGGGACATCCCCATTGGCAAGTCTCTGGTACAGCTGCATCAGATGCCAGATGTGGGAATCGTGATAGCTTCTAGGGCAGCCAGCACACACATTCATTATTATGCCCTGAGCATCGCACATGACCTGGCAGTTGATGGAGAGGAAGCCCTTGCGGTTGATGTAGACCCTAGCCTGCTCACCAGGTGGTGCTTTGATGTATATGTGCATGCAGCCTATAGCACCCACTACCTCATGTTATTCTGCTATTTGGTAGAACAGTTGCATATTGCTGGCCAACACCTCACGGATGTTGGGGAAACATATGTGCTCACTGACATGAACTGGTGGAGTACCCTGGATGCTGATGCCTGTGAAATCCCCATCATATCCCCAGTTGGCCTTTGTAAGGTACCTGTAGCTAGTATTCTTAGGCCTACTCATACCTTGGTATCCACTGAGATGGGTTCCCCTCTGTAATTTCTGTGTATCAGGCGTGGCCGGCACAGCTCAATAATTTGCTGTAGGAGGTCCCTGTCCACCCTATAGTGCTCCACTATCTCCAGCTCATGTAGCCCCTGGTAGGTTACCGTGGGTCTGTACACTCTTCTCCATCTCTTCACTGTGGGTTGGTCGACAGCATTTACATCCTAACCACCCTCAGCCTCTTCCACAAGTTGTATGATAGCTATTGCTGCACCTATCATTTTGCTGCTGTGAGTGTTAAAAGTTCCCCACTTGTTTATACCGGTGGTGTAGAGTGTGGGAAAAACCAGAGGGGAAGGTGTTTGCTTAGTTTATAGTAGTGTTCTGGGATGGGCTGGTCTGCTACCTGTGTAATTGGCTGATTCTGATACTTTTCACCTGCCAGCTAAGCTAGTTCTCCTTGGTTACCTTCCTACTGCTGTTTTCCCTTCCCATTGTTTTCCTGTTTAAGCTTGTGTGCACGCCGTGCAAACACAGTACTCAAATGTGCACACTGCTGCTTTTTCCTGGTTTAACTTCTTTTTTCTTCCTGTAAAACCCGGTGCATGGCACACACAAATGCTTAGGCTTTGTAAAGAGTGCTAGGCAGGTTTAGACACACACCCTAGCTTAGCTGTGCTAAGCTAGGAACAAACCCTAGCCAGAGGGCTCCAATCTGCTTACAGTATGCCTGACACACACCCCCATGATGTCACCTAACTCCTAGACTTGCACCAAGGTATTCCCTCATAGAGAGGTAAGAAATTACCACATTTGCATGGATTTCTCCTGCAGATGGGGTGATTTGCATACAAGGGCTTTGTCCATGCAAGATTATTGCAGGAGCGCTCATGCATGCCCCTGCAGGCTATTCCTGGATTGCACGGTAGACATATTGCCTGCTTGGGCACCTGCACCAATCTTGCACTCCGTGAAAGCTTTTGAGAATCCAGGGGTAACAAATTTGTTTTGTTATCAACAATAACCCTGGCCATTCATTCTCCTTTAGGATTATTGACCAGATCTGTTCTCATATTAGGGGAAGGCCATTTTTCTTTATGGCTAGAGCAGCGAGAATTATATTGGCAGCTCAGACTAGACACCTTCAAATACCCAGGGTTATATGATACGTGCTCAATAGCTTACATTCTAAAACTAAGAAATTTGATGAGATAGTATTTTTATCTTTGGAATGTTATTTTTACCTTTAGAAAGTTCATTTTGTATAAACTAATGTAGTTTAGGGACATACAGTTCTTGGTAATTTCAGATTGTATACTATATCTGTATTTAAACATTTTTATAAGCCGTTTTAATTATATGTTATTTGATTGTTTACTAAGTCTCATTGGATCTTTTTAAACATCTGACCATCATGTGCTTATTTTGCTAACTATTTAAATGTGGTGTATTAGTTTTGTTGAAGAGTCTGAAGAAGTGGATGCATGTGTACCTACGAAAGCGCTTACTGTCACAATAAATTCCTGTTTGTACCTTCTAGCCTTGGCTGTTTTTTGTTTTCATTGTAGTTCTACAGTTTGTTTGTAGTAACAGTTGTTATCAATTACCTCATAGTAGGCTGTCACTTCAGTGCAAACCTTTCCATTGTATATGAGAAGACCACATCCCTGGCTTAAGTAGATCCTTTAGTGAATTCCTATGTAACGTGGCAAAACCTTATGCCAAAAGTTCAGTTAATGAACTATGGACCAATAATTATAACCAGAAACAAAAGAAATGAACATCACTAACCTCCACTTTTTAATGCTTTTGTAATTCTTCACTTATGTAGGAGGTGAATCACCTTATCTCTGAATGCTTGTTCATGCTTTATAATAGAGCAGTCCTCAAAATTCAAGGGCAGAAAGCACACCTGGCAGAGGAAGAAGACACGAGCTTAGCAGTGGAACTCATGACTTTAACAAAACTTAAACAGAGGTAGCTCTTTGGTCAGTCTGCTTAAACAGAAGTAGTTCTTTTGTCAGTCTCACAACCAAGATAAACACAAAAAATTTGGTACAGTATGAAGACGTTCTTTGCAGTCCTTTTCCTAAGTAACTGTATTGTCTCTGTGTAGAAAAAGTACATGGAACCCCCCACTTCACCCGGTCATTAAAACATTCGAAGATCTAGTGGAAATTGAAATTAGAAATATGACTAAGAATTTAAAAAGTAACAACTTTTCTGAGGAATCCTACCAGCTGATTAAGAAATTAAACAGCGAAGGCATTAGGGTGATGAAAACAGACAAAGGGGGGGGGTGTTGTATTAATGTATCAACATGACTACACAGCAGCCATACATTCCCATTTACATGATAATGAGCAATACAACCAGGTATCTATCAACGAAAAAAACATAGCATACGCCAAAATAAAATATAGGCTAGAAGATAACTTGTATCAAGGAGCAATGAACGAACAACTATTTAACTATTTGGTGGTCCCCAAACCAGTTACCCCTATCATTTTCGGGATTCCCAAGGTGCACAAAGGGTTGCAACCACTGGCATTTAGACCTATTGTGGCGGGCGCCAAGGGGATAACCGAACCACTAGGAAAATTTGTAGATGCAATATTAAAAAAGTTCACAACCACTTTGAAATTTCTGTGTAAAGACTCCTGGGAATTTTTGCGTAGCATTAAGAAAGAATTTTTTGATGAAACTAATTTCATGGTCACGGTGGATGTAGTCGAACTATTTCCAAGCATCCCACATGAGACAGGCTTGGAATGGTTTAACGACATGCTGGCCGAAAATTCCAATTTAGGTGGTAAGATGATAGCACTACTAGTGGAATTTATGGAGATAATTTTGAAAAACAATTTTGTATATTTCTGTGGAGAAATATTTCGGCAAAAAAGAGGGGTAGCCATGGGGACCCCATGTGCCTCTGCATATGCGAATATCGTGTTAGCCTATTGGGAATCCAAATATATATTCAACACAGAATGGGCAGAGCATTTAACACACTATCGTCGCTATTTGGACGATATATGTATTCTTTGGAAGGGCAGTAAAGCAGAATGTGAGCAGTTCATTGAATACATTAATAATAGTACCAGTTTCCTTAAATTCACATGTAACATTAAAATAGACAACTTACAGTATTTAGATGTTGATTTATGGAAAAATAACGAGAAAAATTGTTTCATGTCCAAAATCCATCGTAAGGACAGTTATTCAAACATGTTTTTACATTACAATAGTAACCACCCCATATACCAAAGGAAAGGAATTATTAAAGGACAGCTCATCAGAGCAGCAAGAATATGCAGTGATGAGACTGGGTTTAATAATGAATGTTTGTTTTTAATGAAACTGTTCCAAGAAAGGGGCTACCCAAGGAGATTAATAGAGGGGGTAATGGAAGAAGTAAGAGGTCAAAGAAAAGAGAAGTATTTTCCCTTACTGGGTGAAGACCGTGGATACAAGAGTAAGAACATGGACAAAAAAACAAACATTGAAGTAAAAGAAAGTGAATGCTTCTTTGTTCATACAAATTGCAATGAAAGTGTGGAAATAGAAAAGGCGATTAGTAAATATTGGCCTATTGTTGTTATGAATGAAGAGCATAAAAAATTACTTGGGGGCAAACCACATTTTATTAGAAGGCGTAATAAAAACTTGAAAGAAATGCTGGAGACAAACACAGAGGTAGGGCAAGGTGCAACGACGCAGAGAATTGGAACATTTAAATGCAATAGTTGTAAACAGTGCCCTTATATTATGAACAAAAAAGGGTTTTATCTGAGGTCTAGGAAAACATACATAAAATCCCCAGGGTACTTTAATTGTAAGGCCAAAGGGGTGGTATACCTTGGTTTGTGTAAGGGTTGTCAAAGTTTTTATGTTGGAAAGACAGAGAGAACACTTGCCAAACGGATTTATGAGCACCTCTATGATATCAGTAAAAGTAAAGAAGCAAATGCCTTCTATAAGCACTCCTTAGTATGTGAAAAAATGAAAATAGAATTTATCATTCTGGAACAGGTGAGCACCAACTCCAGAGGAGGTGATTGGGAAACATCATTAGAATTCAAGGAGTTGCTTTGGCAAATTAGATTAGAGGCGGCCAAAACCCCAGGATTAAATGGAGCTATTAGTATTGGTAGCTTGCTAAAAATCAGAAGGGCCAAGTTATAATTTTTAACGGAAGAAATTATGTAACACACTTTAGAACCATTACCAGATAAAAAACGAACAACACTTAAAGGGAAGATGTAAAGGCTGAATTTGGAGCTGCACTATGAGCAGTGAAGCAGGGGTCACCTAGATTATAGAAAATTTGGTTTGAACACAACATAGCAACAAAAGGTGAATATAAATAAGGAATAGATTTGTCCTTTATGGGGTAACAGAAGAATTAAGGAAGGTGCAGATGAATGTGCACCTTCACCAGTTTTTTGTGACAGGTATCTTAAGATCATATTTTTAAAAATTTATATATTGACGTTTTAAAATAAGGGGTATGTAGTATGAGTAGTATGACTATTATTTTTGTTGATACAGAAAACAGTACACTACAAATAGAATGTATTAGTAATGTATTACAGGAAGTTTTTTACATGTGCAATGATTTTTTATTGTTTATTATTATTTTTTACATTTGTAATAATTTTTTACATTTGTATTTTTTATGACATATGTAAGGCAATTGTCATTTTTAGGAGGGTAGGAATAACAATATATATGACCTATGTATCACCTATATAAGGCATTAACACAACATAATAGGTATTTCACATTCATTTATTCTTAAAAGATGAGTTTTAAAATATAGGACATTTAACAGATGTTTAATGATAATTGGATTAATGGTTAAATGTTCATTTATGTATATGCATTTTATGTAGATGTATTTATTATTAATATGAATAATGAATATGATTAAGGTATAACCAACAAACAACAAACAAACAAAAAATTGGTTAACACTATTAGGTTGTATCAGGAATATATTTATATATACACAAAAAGTATTCTTGTAGCTTTAAATCAAGTGTAACTTTGCAATTGATTGATTATCAATTAATTTAGGAAGGAGGGAAAATAGTATAAAAGAAGTTGCTGGGAATGAATTAAAATGTCTTGATAAAGCCTGGGAGGGCCCGGGTGAAAGCGCTTGACGAAATTTGGATGTTTTATGTTTTTACGCTTTTTGCTGGTGGAGCTGCATATTAAAATCTTTTTCTGTACTTTGGTCTGACGCCTGGACATCTTACTTCGTTGATTTACCAGTTGGTATTGTGTTCCTAAGGAGTTTTTGGTGTATTAGTTTTGTTGAAGAGTCTGAAGAAGTGGATGCATGTGTACCTACGAAAGCGCTTACAGTCACAATAAATTCTTGTTTGTACCTTCTAGCCTTGGCTATTTTTTGTTTTCATTGTAGTTCTACAGTTTGTTTGTAGTAACAGTTGTTATCAATTACCTCATAGTAGGCTGTCACTTCAGTGCAAACCTTTCCATTGTATATGAGAAGACCACATCCCTGGCTTAAGTAGATCCTTTAGTGATTTCCTATGTAACATGGCAAAACCTTATGCCAAAAGTTTAGTTAATGAACTATGGACCAATAATTATAACCAGAAACAAAAGAAATGAACATCACTAACCTCCACTTTTTAATGCTTTTGTAATTCTTCACTTATATAGGCGGTGAATCACCTTATCTCTGAATGCTTGTTCATGCTTTATAATAGAGCAGTCCTCAAAATTCAAGGGCAGAAAGCACACCTGGCAGAGGAAGAAGACACGAGCTTAGCAGTGGAACTCATGACTTTAACAAAACTTAAACAGAGGTAGCTCTTTGGTCAGTCTGCTTAAACAGAAGTAGTTCTTTTGTCAGTCTCACAACCAAGATAAACACAAAAAATTTGGTACAGTATGAAGACGTTCTTTGCAGTCCTTTTCCTAAGTAACTGTATTGTCTCTGGATACACCACTGTTATCACTGGGGTAAGCAACTCGTTCTCCAACACATAAAGATAAGTATTAAAATCTGTTTCTATTGTTGAGCAGTTGTTCCCCCTTTACTTTAGGCTTTATCCAGATTTCTTCAGCTGAAAGGTGCAGAGGTATGCAAACCTCTTTACTGCTCCTGCTGCCAGTAGTCATCTCACTCTTTTGCACACACACCTCTGGTTCATAAAATGCATGCTAATGGAAACCCTACTATTCTAATAACTTTTTATGTTTAAAAAAGCAATATTTAGAATTTATCCGTAATTTTGGTCCTTTGTTCACCCATTATTTGTGGCTCTATCCAGATTTTTTATGCTAACAGGTTAGTCAGTGTGTGCGTGTGTGTGTGTGTGTGGGTAAAGTTTGACTTCCCTACTTCTGTTTCACTTTTTTGTTTCACTCTGAACTCGCACTACCCTGCCTAAAGAAATTTCACTTCAAAAACCCAGCAAGTAGCACCCAATAACCACCCAATAACTTACTTATCCAGCAAAACACTGTCCAACCTACCATTTAATTTCTTCAGCTTTTCCTACAATGTCCAAGCCTCCTTTTCCTTAGCTTACTCATGCCATAATCACCTTTCTTTGGTATCCCGTCTGCCTCTTTGTCTAATATTTTATATCCAGTAATAATCGCTGCTCTCTCACCTCATTAATAAAGTTTCTCTTCCCACCCCCTATCCATACTGTCTATTTCTGTTGTTTTAGTTTAGCACTTCTCATCCAACCCCTTTCCTGCTTCTTTTTCATAATAAGATTCATAGGATTCATACATGTTTCAAGGCAATTTAATCTCCTAACCATCAATGCCTTCTCAATGCCCACCCTCAGGATGTACCACCTTTTTCAAGGAAGGCCAGGTCATTTAGTCCCAGGGCAAATTTGAAGGTACTTATCGAGTCACCCAGTTTCTGTTTAAGGATAATAATATATTGCACTGCTTAATCTGCAGGGGCAACGTATGTCAGAGATGGGGAGGTGCTGTGTAATTAATCTATCTTTCCATTATGTTCTGGAGAAGGTTTAAGTATGTGGCTTTGGTGTTTTGCTAAGCTATTAGACTTGTGGAACCACAGAAGATCAAGGACAACAACGTCTGTAATAGCATGGCAGGTGAGGCACAGATTACCTCTCAAGAGTTAATAAGATACTGTTTGAGTCAAGTTTCAGTAATCACTACTATGTCTACAGAGTGTAGTATAACCCTGGCATGGAATTTAGGCAGTTATTGCATAGGCTTTGAATATTCATGTGGAAAATCTTTAGAATAGGGTTACAATTGAAGCTATAGATGATGCGTGCTTACCAATTATGATAATACTGCACTTTTTTGATTCAGTATGCAACCATTTTCTGTACACCATTGGTTTGCAAAGGTTAGTTCTTTCTGTACCAATTTTACATCTGGAAGAGAGTAAACCTAGCTTACAGTCATCTGAAATTGTGGATAGCCATAGACTTGGATTAACTGTACCAAGGTAAAAAATATATATATATATGCCAAAAAGGACAGGACCCAGTACTGAGCCTTGTAGTAATACATTAGCTACATTCTTACTTTCTGCAATGACACCTGCCACCTTCACTGTGTGGACTCTATTTTTCAGCCAATTTGCAATCCCCTTATCCATGTAAGGAACTACATTGAAGTCTCTTAGTTCATTTACAATGTCAGTGTAGGGCATAGTGTCAAAGGCCTTAGCCAGATCGATCCACTTTCTCTATAACCTTCTTAAAAAATATAATTAAATTAAGTAGGCATGATTGTGATGTCTTAAGTGTTGTTGCTTATGAATTCTGAGATAATACATTCTATGGCCTAGCAAATTAGGTTGATGGCTCACTGTTTCCAAGGTCTATGGTGGTAGGACCTCTTTTGTGGAGAAACATATTCATGCTTCAGGGACGTACTCTGTGGCTAGACAAAATTTAAACAATTGATGTATATAAGCAGTTCTGTTCATTAAACCTTGTGATCAATGAGGTATCAAGTTTCCAGACATTGATACTTACATAAGAGCCTTACTACTTAAAGATGTTATAAATTGGATTGATCCTAACTATAATTCCAACAGGAAATCATTACACTTAGTTATTTTATTAAATGACAATGCACTACCTTTCAAAATTTTCTTTTAGAAATTCTACTAATATTGGTAATTTTTGTATTTTATTTGTCATTGTAAACAGTATAATGTTATAAAAGCTACAAAATCCCTCATCTTAAACAACATCTTTAATAATTTTAGGAAAATTGTAAACTCTAACATGGACATTAAAGTTTGGTTTGATGTACTACCTTTTTTCAGAGTCACAAACAAACTTTCCAGGCAAGCTACCTTTTAATCTCTTTAATATATGGGAGAATAAAAAAAATAATATGTTGGAAACATTGTTTTAAAAAACTAGAAACGTAGTCCACACAGCATATTATCAGTTCATATAAATTATCATCACAAGATTGGCTACTATTACAAAGCATTTTAAAATACTCACAAGACCTTTGTAGAATCACTAAAAAAATAATGTTATATAGACCAAGCCCCTTCTAATCTTTCATATATCTGAAATATTATATAACTTTAACTTCAACAATATTATCTCCAAATTATTTGGTGTTTTAATAAAATTTAAAGCCACCTTAACTAACAAACATTGGAACACAATAACTGGAGGCCTCTTTCCCAACTATACTCAGACAGAGAAAAACAAATTATTATCTTCTGTAAAACTTACATCATGGAGTCAGTATTGGGGTGTTTTTACTTGGAAGTGTTTACACAGAGCTTTCTTAACCCCTGAGAAAATTGCTAAATTTAATAAAGCTGAAAATGCCATTTGCTGGAGATGTTTATCTTCTTGTAAAGTGGATTGGTTTCACATCTTTTATGAATGTTCCTGTTTAAATCACTTTTGGAAAAATATTGAAAATTTTTTAAAGTTTTATTTACTGACACCTTCTCTTTATCTAAAACCATAATTTTTATAACATCAATGAAGGATTCATTATGAATAAGTCAAATTCATCCCCCAGATTCTGAAAAGCTTGCACAGAGTGCAAGATCGGTGCAGGAGCTCAAGCGGGCAATATGTCTGCCATGCAATCCAGGAACAGCCTGCAGGGGCGTGCACGAGCGTTCCTGCACTAATTTTACACGGACTAAGCCCTGGTATGCAAATCACCCCATTTGCAGGTGAAATCCATGCAAATGAGGTAATTTCACAATCCAGGAAGCTTGCAACAGTCCGTGCAAGACTAGTGCTATCTGCAGAAATGTACTTGGCTAGTAACCGAGTACATTACTGCAAAATCTAAAATGGAGCTATGACAGCTCCAAATAAAGGCTGCATATCATGTAGTAAGCATGCCAATGGCCAAGTATAAGAACAGTGGCATAGCAAACAAAACAAAAAATAAAAAAATACACTTTTATTTTTTTTTTAGCCTATCTCGACTGTTTAAGAGTAGGGCAGTGGTGTGCAAACGGGATCAGGGGGAAAATAACAAAACAAACCTAAATTAAGCAGTCCAACTAAAATCAGTATTCTGCCATGCAAGTCAATGGCAGGCAGAAGACAACCTGGCCAGTGAGTAGTGGTTGCTAAGGGGGGGGAGGCTCAGTGTGAGACATGTAACTATGCATTAGCAGGCAATCCTATGCAAATAAGGGGAAGGACAATGAATCCCAGTTTTCCCCAGGACGTGAGGCAGGTCCCAACAGTGTAAGAGTATGGCTAGCTGGGTGCAAGCCTAGGAGGTATATGACATCATGGGGGTGTATGTCAGGCATACTGTAAGTGGACTTTAGCCCTGTGGCTAATGGTTGCTCCTAGCGTAGCACAGTTATGCTAGGGTGTGCGTCTAAATCTGCCTAGCAGTCATTACAAAGGCTAAGCGGGTGAGCACTCCGTGCACCAGGTGGCACAGGAAGAAAAAAGAGGTTAAACTAGGAAATAGCAGCAGTGTGCACATTTGACCACTCTGCACGGTGCGTACAAGCACTGAAACAGGGAGACAATGAGAAGGGAAAACAGCAGTAGGACGGTAATCAATGAGTACTAGCTTAGCTGGCAGATGGAATGTATCAGAACCAGTCAATTACACAGGCAGCAGACCAGCACAGCCCAGAACACTACTATAAATCATGCAAACACCTACCCTTCCAGTTTTTCCCACACTCTAAACCAGCGTTGTAAACAAGTGGGGAATTTTTAACATTCACAACTGCAAAATGTTAGGGGCTGCAATAGCTACCATACAACTACTTGTGGAATAGGCTGAGCATGGTCAGGATGTGAATGCCACTGAGCAACCCACAGTGAAGAGATGGAGAAGAGTGTACAGACCAAGGGCTACATGAGCTGGAGATAGTGGAGCATTATAGGGTGGACAGGGACCTCCTACAGCAAATTGTTGAGCCACGCCTCACACACAGAACTAACAGAGGGTATCCCATCCCAGTGGATACAAGGGTACAGGTACCTTCCAAAGGCCAACTGGGGATATGATGGGGATCTCACAGGCATCAGCATCCAGGGTACTCCACCAGTTCCTGGATGCCATGTCAGCACATGTCAGTGAGCACGTATATTTCTCCAACACCCGTGAGGCGTTGGCCAGCAATATGCAACTGTTCCACCAAATAGCAGACTACCTTGAGGTAGTGGGTGCTATAAACTGCCTGCACATATGCATCAAAGTGCCACCTGGTGAGCGGGGTAGGGTCTACATCAACTGCAAGGGCTTTCCCTCCATCAACTGCTAGGTCGTGTGTGATGCTCAGGATATAATAATGAACGTATGTGCTGGCTGCTCCAGAAGCTATCACGATTCCCACATCTGGCATCTGACACAGCTGTACCAGAGATTTGCCAATGGGGACATCCCACACGGTCACCTAGTGGGGGATGCTGAATATGCACTGGAGCCGTGGCTGATGACACCCATTAGAAATGCACACACACCCAAACAAGAACTCCATAATGAGGCACACACAAAAAAAATAATCATAACAGAGCATGTGTTTGGGATGCTCAAGTCATGGTTCTGGTGCCTGGAGACATCTGGTGGGACCCCTGCAGTACTCACCAGCTACATTTACCCAAATTGTCCTTGTATGTGCTATGCTACACAATATGATCCTGTGGAAACAGCTGCAGCAGGAAAAGCATGGGGCAGGGCCACAGACCCCCCCCCCCCACCATTGCCAAGGCCTGCACGGGCACAGAATGACTTAGAGGAGGAACAACCTGAGCCTGCCCCAGTAGGCAGAAGGAGGCATGCCCAGTATTCCCTGGCCTTGGCAAAGAGGCAATGCATAGCACATACACTGGCACGGGAGGAACCCAGGGAATAACACCTCTCTCTGACTCTCACATACAGTAAAAGGGATGCCAAACATTTTCCACTACCTGTGCCAAACCCAGTGTAGGGAGTGTACAATGTGCATCCAACATAGGCAGCCCTCCAGCACCACTCTCAATACTGGGACACCCACAACGTAAGTGACTTACACATGACAGTCGGGGGGGTGGGTCACATACCCAACAACAGTCACAGCCAGCAGGACAGGTGTAGACAAACACAAACAAATGCTGTGCTACGGCCTCTGAATGAGGCCTATGGGCAACCCCCTCCAGGCCTACACAGACTGACTACAGCAGGCAGGCAGTGGGGTGTCAGTTGTGAAGGCTAGGAAGTCAGACACTAATATGTAGGTAATTATAAGCTAATATCTGTAGTACACTTGTATGCCTCTAGCCAGCACGATAGGTAAGACCACAGACTGAAGTGTCAAGTTTTCCCTCCCATCCTATATAGACATATAGTAACAGTCAGGTGTGCTCCCCCAATCCTGTGTAGAAATGTGGAAATAGGTGTGCCCCCCCCTATGCAGAAATATAGTAACAGTCAATGCCAAATGATCGATGGATACTCTGCTGAGACAGCATGCTACCTGTTAGTGTAGAACACAAATGGCAGCACTGCAGTACAAACTACCTTGACTTGACCCACACATGCAATACAGACGGCCATACTGGGCATGCTCAGACACTTAGAGAAATGAAGGCAATCTAAGTCAACAACATACTGAAAGGTCACACTGGGCATGCTCACACACTTCAACACATGAAGGCCATGTCTGCAAACACCAGTGGACCAGACATATCTGGCAGTCACAGTTATTAGTGCATACACTCATCAGTATGCACCACTCATGCCTTGCACACTCAGTGGATAATAATACAGACATATATGTAAGGACAACACACTATAATAAGCCAAATGGACATAGATGTGCGGAAGAAGGTGACTGTGACATGGAGCCACCCAAGCCAGTCACACCCAGCACATAGCCAATGGGCCCCAAACACATGAGGTGCAAATGTCACTCACTGCAGATACTAGCTATCAGTATCTGTCAGCAGTGCAGACTATGTGGTGCACGTGCCAGCTGTGTAACATGACTGTACAAGGAAGTAGTCATCTAGCAACTGCATACACTTACCTGTGAAATATAACCCTGTGTGTGCCTGCATGTGGCATATCATCCCCTAGAGGAATGGGTAATGGCCCTTGCACAGACACTGCCCTCCCCATAGCCCTACTATGACAAGCCTGCTGAGGTCATCCAATGTGAAATACACCTTTGGAAGAGCTGTGGCCTAGTAATTCTGTTGTGCGTCCTGTAACTGTGTACTGCTTTAGTGTGATAAGCTTGTTAGGTAGGGGTTCGAATCCCAAATTTGCCAACTGTGTGTTTGTGTGCATGTCTGACTGTGTAGAGAGCAATGCCTTTTAGGGTAGTCACACTCCCAACAATTTTAATGCACAACTTAAGCAAGGCTGCTGATGTCATCCACCTAGAAATACACCTCTGTGAAGATTGTAGCCCAGTAATTGCTATAGTGCATCATGTAACTGCATACTGTTCTCATGTGATAAAGTAGTTAGGTAGGTGCTCTAATCCCAGACATGGCAACTGTGTATGTGTTTGTGTGCGTGTCTGTCTCACTGTGTAGAGAGCAATGCTTTTTAGGGTAGTCAAACTCCCAACAATTTTAATGCACAACTTAGGCAAGGCTGCTGATGTCATCCACCTAGAAATACACCTCTGTGATGATCGCAGCCCAGTAATCGCTATAATACATCCTGTAACTGCATACTGCTGTCATGTGATAAAGTAGTTAGGTAGGTGTTCTAATCCCAGACATGGCAAGTGTGTGTGTGTGTGTGTGTGTGTGTGTGTGTGTGTGTGTGTGTTTTGTACGTGTCTGTCTGACTGTGTAGAGAGCAATGCTTTTTTAGGCTAGCCACACTCCCCACAATCCAAATGCTCAACCTTTGCAAGGCAGCAGATGTCATCCACCTAGTAATACACCTCTGGGAAGCTGCAGCCCAGTAGTTTCCATAGCACATCCCATAACTGCGCTCTGCTGTAGTGTGATATACAATGTAGGTAGGTGTTCTATTCCCAGATATGGCAAGTGTGTTTATGTGTGTGTTCCTTTGTCAGTGTAGGGAGCAATGCTTTTGAGTCCATTCACAGACACTACAACCTCCAATGGTCCACTTTGACAAGTGTGCAGATGTCATGAACTGTGAAATAAATGTTTGGGGAAGTGATAGGCCAGTAATCTCCATGCTGCGTGCCGTAACTGTGTACTGCTGTACTGTGATAAAATAGTTAAGTAGGAGTTCTAACCCCAGCCTAGGCAACTGTACGTGTGTGTGTGTCTGTGTAGAAACCAATGTTTTGTAGGGTAGGCACACCCCCCACAATTTAAATGCTCTACCTTGGTAAGGCTGCTGATGTCATCCACCCTGAAATACACCTCTGGGAAGGGTGTAGCCCAGTAATCTCCATAGCGCTTGGCATAACTGCGTACTGCTGTAGTGTGATTCAGATCTCTGGTAAGGTTCTATACCCACCCATGGCAGTTCAGGATGTTTTGTGTGTGTTCCACTGTCTGTGTAAACAGCAATGCATTTTAGGGTAGACACACTCAGTACATGTCAAATACCCTACTTTGGCATTCCCGCTGACGTCAGCCAATGTCATATACACCTTTGGGGAAGGAGTACTGCAGTAATCCCCGTGGCACATACTATAACTGTGTAGTGTAAAAACTAGTTAGGTAGGGGTTCTACTCCCGGACATGACAGGTGTGTGTGTGTGTGTGTGTGTGTGTGTGTGTGTGTGTGTTTGTTTGTATCTCATATCCTGTGTGGAGGAGTGTGTGTGTGTGTGTGTGTGTGTGTGTGTGTGTGTGAGACACCTGGACCCAATGTGTAGTGGGTTTTGCAATTTTCTTATACAGTGGCCCTAGTACATATCACAATGTCCACTGTACAGGGAAAACAGCTGTGAAATAGCCGAGAGGCTGGGGTGCATATCCATACCCATACATATGACATCTAGGCCAGGCAATCACAGTTGGCAACCCCAGTATTAACCAGAGCACACTCTCAACCCATGTATCATACACACACACATGGTGAGGCAACAGCCATGATGTGTGTAGTAGACTGCATATCGGTGACTGATAGTAACTATGGTGTGAATGCAGTGGCCTACAGAGGCCACGACACCCTGTCCATCAGTACAATAGGCACATAATTGCAGACAGTGCTCCTTCATTATGTTTCCCACTGGATGCCTGCAACAACTGTGGTTCCATCAAATGTGATCCACAAAGGACATACCATGCCTTACACACATGCCCTGTATGGACAGATGCCACTGCACCAGGGAATACCTGTAGCATGCTATCAATGTAGGTACAGGGTCAACCTGCTGTCCTTTACCTGGCCCCACCATATGGGGGCAGGACTGTCACATCTGATGATAACATTGTGTACACAATAAGGGCCAGACAAAACAGGTACACTTCCACATGCCACTGTGCATGAATGTGGCACATGTGCACATCCCAAACACTGGCCATGTCATGGCGAATAAAACACATACATGCCAAGCATTGCACAGCACTGGCCATGCACAATAGCAAACCAGGAGACTGGATGGTGAATATTATACCCACCTGTGTGGTCCATTCTGGACACTACACCCCTTAGCCATTCTTCAGACCATTCTCATGTGGCCTGATGTCAAGGTATACCCCTCACCTAGCCTTATACAGCTGTCTGGCACCATCAACCACTACACACCTGTGAAGCACTGCACACATACATGCCAGTACTAGCGCCCTGTGTCTGTGTGTGTGGTGTATGATGCTTCCGACCACATTCACACTCAGTACCACCTTCATTGACATACTGAAGCATCCTCTCATGTCAGACACCGTCACATACCCTTTGACCATAGAACCCTAGGATAACCCCTATGGGCCAATTGATACCTATGCATTACTGTATTGTGGTAAGGTAACTGGTTAGGAAGTGTAGTTGTTACCCTGCCAAGTGTGGCAATGTGTAGGAGTCCATTACAGAGTGTGGCTGTGTTGACGCTGACACCTGTTCATGTGGACAGGCTCATGTGCTACACCAACTGTATCACAACAGTGTTGCAGATGTCACTCACCAGCACATATATGTCTGGACAGCTCACCAACATGCAAGCTATGTGGCGCATGCAATAACTGTATACACATGTGATAGCTATGCAGTCAGTCAGTTGTTTGAAACCACATACTGGTAGGTGTGTGACACAAACATGCTCAGGTTTTACTGACCCACACCTTCCCTGACATACTTTGTCTCTGTCTGTCCTGCCCACACCCTCTCTGGTGGTTGTGGGATTGTGGGATGTACACCTGCTTTGCTAGGCAGCAGCTTATGTTTTGTAAG
The DNA here is from genome assembly GCF_019279795.1 of Protopterus annectens. Lineage (NCBI taxonomy): Eukaryota > Metazoa > Chordata > Ceratodontiformes > Protopteridae > Protopterus > Protopterus annectens. The sequence goes on along the minus strand of NC_056725.1, from coordinate 726,149,162 downwards.
TGGTTATCATGATCAGCTAATGGCCTTTGCACCAATTACACTCCTTATCTAGCTGAGTGCATGTTGAACAGCTGTGGTAACATTCCCATAGCTAATTGCATGGTAACACACTCCAATATCTAGAAACATCATTCTGATGTTGGCCCTTTACATCCACTGTGTGCAGGAACTAGATCTGTTGTTTGGCAAAATGCGTCTCAGATGGAGTGGGGATTTACCTCTAACAACTTACACTGTGGAAACAGGGCAACACACAGGAGGGGGATGTGCCTGACCTGACTACAGACTAAGTGCTGCTATACTGCATGTGGAGTAATGTTAGTTTAACAGTGTGTGTGTGTGTGTGTGTGTGTGGATATGGCTGTCCTACATTTTGTAATACCCGCATCTGCAGGGTTGTCTGCAGACTGGGCAGTGTGTTGTGCCCTTGGTGTCATGTGTTACCCACTAAGCATGTATCTGTGAACTGTAGAATGTAGTGTGAGGATTGCAGTCTGTAGATAGTGAAAACCCTGACGGTTACTGACTTCATATTCCTCATAGGGCACATGTTGCAACAAACCCTGTTACGACAGTAAATGTATGACGTTATCACAGCAACATGTCAATATTGGCCCTGTCTATGTGCTTCCAGCCACATCTCTGTCACCCCCTCCCACCATCATATCAGCTTCAACAGACTATGCGCACAACTCATTAGGTATGGCTACAGCTTAACTACCATTTGGACAGATTGTGTAGTGTACCACACTGTCTGCTATGTGATTGTAGCCATGTCCTCTGTGTGGACACTAACATTGCCAGCCTGTTACAGACTATTCACTTGCATGCCATTGTCAGGGCCACTATGGTTACATATATGCCATTGGTATTGCTGCTTTGAGATTGCTACACATCTGACAGTCTGTGTTATAGGGGGGTTCTATGCATGCTGTTGGACATGTACTGGGATTGTGTAGACTATTACTACCAACATATATACTATGACAGTGACACAATAACATGAATATGTTCCATTGGCCAGCTGATCCAGCTCTCCATACCCATCTGACCAGGATACATGGCCACATCACATGTGTGTGCCAACCTGTGGCCTCTTCATGTACTGTTACAGCCACACCATCAGTTGGAACCATCCAGGGGATGTTGGCCCACCCCCCTTGGCACACAACAACATGTCCCTGTCCCCTGAGCTCAGGTCTAAGGTCTGTTCCATACCAGGCTCCACAGACACATGAGGGATGTGCTACATCCATCTGAGGCACCCAGTACATATTCACAGGGCCAACATGCTCCTCCTACTCAGCCACCAGACCTGGAACCTTCAGGACATGGACAGCTGTTGTGAGTGGGAGGTGGTGGGAGCCTTGTTCCCACTGTGCCCATATTGGGGACCATGGTGCATCCTCATCACAGACCACACACACACCATTCACGGTGTTTACCCACCACATGTCATGTACTACCCCTGTAGACTGTGCTCTACATCTACCAGTCCTGACCACCTCCATATGTGTCTCTGCCATACATCCCCATATTCCCATAGCATACATCACAGGTGAGAGCATTGTGGTGCTAGGACGGGACTAACATGTGACATACCTGTCCATGGTGCACACAATGCCAGCTGTTGATATCTGTCTGTATTGCTATGTGTGCTGCTGCCTCACACATAGCACACATCACTGTGGCAGTGATATAGGGGACATGTCTTATCATACATATTGGTTTATGTGTGTGTTTGTACCAATGTTGACATTTGCATATCGGGGTAGTGATATAGGGGACATGTCTTACCATACATATCTGTTTGTGTTTGTGCCAATGTAGACATTTGCATATCGGTATTTATCTATATGTGTGTAGATATATGTGACTTAATATATATGTGCACATATATATATATATATATATATATATATGTCTACACATAGGTATATGTATATTTCTTGACATAACTGCTGATATACATATATATCTTTAAATATTCTATATGTGACATATGTACACATATGCATACCGATATGTGGGGTACATTAAGACATCAGCTCCACAATCGCACAACACCTTCCTACACAGCTGCACTGTTTTGCCATGCTACAACACAGACAGGTGCCACATATGGACATGGCCTGACATTAGGGGTATATGTAGGAGCCAGTTGCAGGTAAACCTATTACACACCTATGGCATTCTGGTATGCTACAGAATAGATTCACCTGAGTATCCTGCCAGTGGTGGGCCATGGCTCCCACATGTCCATCATAATGACATTACTTCCACCACCAGCTAGTGGCCACGTAATATATATACTTCCCATTACACTACACACACTATGATGGCATACATCTTGCCTGTCAGTGCTGACTTGCACAGTTAATAGCTATGACCCACTACACACAGGGACAGACACTATTGGCCATAGCAGTTGTTCAGTTGAACATCATCACAACAACACCTGATAGCACATATCTCTCATTCCACACCATCTATCCCATTATGATGGACTAGGTTATACATTCTGTTACATGCATATATACCTCATATACCTGTTGTGGGAATGATGTCTTGTTGAATGACAGCTGGCTAAATGCCTGTGACATCAGCCTTTTGTTTGAAGAGCTTTGTCCTTTCTTTCTTTTACTTTTACTCTTCCTCTCTGTCTCTCTCTCTCTCCCTCACTCTCCAGTAAATGGATTGAATTTGAATAGATTGCAGCCTGGCTTTAGTAGGTGATGCACATGACCAAGTGATGGCCTCTGCACCAATCAGTGTCCTCCACTTGCTAACTGCATGCAGCTTGCTGTGTAGTGCCTCCAATTACCACTGTCATGGCAACCACCTATATAAATCCCCACATCATGTTGGCATAGTCTCTTTACCTTTCCTGTGTGATGGACATCCTTCCTGTGTGTGGGCATCAGTTTTACAGACAGCAGGTAGCAATACCTCTTACAGGAAGACTGGCACATTCAGGCCAGCTACATATTTGTAGGAGGTTCCAGAACTACAGACAGAGTGTGAGTAGAGTTATGTTATGCTTTGTATAGTACTGGTGTTACAGGGTGTGTGTGTACATACTAGTTTACCTTGGAATGCAGTCTGTCTGTATAGCTCCCACCTGTGGGTCTATCCTCTTGGTGGCCAGAGATGTACCTATCATGATTTTTCTATCCTCCATACAGTTGCTGTGTCTGATATTTCATTGGCAGTGTGTGTGTGTTGAGTGCTATCAGTACATGGCTACATGCATTTATGTTTCTACCCTCAATTCCCTGACTAAGGGTATGTTGCAGACTATCCTGTGACATCAGCAACTTGCTTATTGTATGGCAACAGTTTTCCACATATGGGCCTGTGTTCCAGCCTCTGCCTTCCACCTACATACCAAGCTTTGCACATATGACATGCTGTCAGGGGTTGTTCTGTAGTGGACTGTGAGTATTTCACACTGCCATTGTTGCCATCAGTCCACTGCTGTTGTATCCCCCCACACACATATGGTGGGACTGAGGCCATATATGTGTGGGCTTCACCTACATAATACATGTGTGCCCCTATGCACTCCAGAAGCCAGTGTATGTAACAGTGGTATATGGCCCTGTATTATTGAGTCTGGGGGGGATGCACCATCATAAATGGCCTAGGCTGTTACAAAATGTGGGGGTATCAGGGGTGTACTGCCTTAAGGTATCTGGATATACAGTACCATACACTTTACCTATATTTACATTACTTACATAACTTGGGTTAATGCAGGCTTACTGCCTCTTGCCATACAGACTGATCTGTTTGTCAGTGTGCTTGTGATGGTGTCAGTTATGCCTTGTTATGTAACAGTTACATCCCATTTGTTCAACTGAAGTCTTTACCACCTAGTGAAGTTGTACAGAGTGTAGATAGAGGCTTGCTCAACTATACACCTGCATTACTTACTGCTGATAGTTTGGTATTTTGTGGCCCAGTCTGTCTGTACTATTGTACAATATGAAGGGCTTGGCCTGGAAAGCAACAGTTGTGAACCTTTCCAGACTACTGTATTGGTATAACTGTTTCACAGTTGCATTACTCTGTTTATATAGATGTCAGTGTCTGAACAGCTATAATACATGGCATATAAAACTAATAGTACACAAATAAAGGTTATACATTTCTGCAAACCTGTGTGTGGTGTTTTACCTTATGACCTCTCTGTGGGCATATGTTGCAGGCAACAATTGTCATTTGCATGGGTGACCTATACAGTGTCCAGTTGTTAAGGTGTTAACTGTAGGCATGGTGGCTGTTCCATATTGTGTGCAACTTCTACACATGTATCTTGCTGTACATATCTCTACGTGTGTCTGTGTAATCACATGTATATCTATATATATATATATATATATATATATATATATATATATGTATATCTGTATCTGCTTACATGTGTCTGTGTATATGTATCCTGGGGATGTTGATAGCTTCCATATTGTACATTTCATATGGGAGCCACACTGTACTACATGATATGCTACCAATAGCAGCCTGACATCATCCAGGTGCATTGTAGTAGTGTTTACATGTTGTGCACATGTCATGTCAGGTCCTGCTTATGTGATCTGTAACACTTTAGTGTATTGCATACATGATGTATATTATTTGGGGTGTCTCAACCCCATTAATGGTGCATGTGGACATATTTGTATTTGTCAGTCTACCATTGCTATCTACAGATGTGTGGCTATATATATATATATATATATATGTATATATTTATATATATATATATATATATATATCTACATCTATTGATATGTTGTATCTGTGTAGATATTACTATATTTACTCACACAAATACATTTACATGTTGGAATACATTCTCTGTACTGTTGAATGACTGGGCTGGTTGATATGTTTTGAATACATCAGGGTTATGTATATCTGACATGGCTTAGTGGTAAATTACTTTGCCTATGTTGTGTGGGGTTCTGTGTTTGAGCCTAGCAGAGGCTGTTTATCTTGTTGTTGGGCAGAACAAGGGCCGTTGGATACAGAGAGGTTAAAGCATGTTTAGTCAGCTGTTAGCGGGTTTGTGCAGAGGTAAGCACTGCTAACCTGCTGTTACATCTGCTTACAGGATATGAGCTTCAGATTTGTTTAACAGTGCAGTCATTGCTTACCGCCATGCAAACGGGCTGAAGCCCGCTTACTAGTGCTTACATACGCTTACTGTTGCTTATTTGTGCAGAAACCTGCTTACTGGTGCCTTATTCAGTCTAACACTGATACTTCACATGTACATTTCTTGCAGTACTCCAGTTTTTATATATATATATATATATATATATATATGCTATTTAGTGGGTTTTGCAACAAAACTATTGGTTATAACATGCTTTGCCATGTAAAATAGACTGTGCTACAGTGGGACTCAAACCGGGAATGCCTGCTTATTATGCAGATGCTCTGCCCACTACACTATCAATGTGCTGCTTCATTTGCATATTTCTTCCATAATGTCATACCCATGGTACCTCCCCCGCCCCCGTGAGCTCCACGTACACAGCAACCATCCATTCTCCTGCTACTAGCCCAGCCATACCACACCTCCACACATTGCCCTCTCTGCACGTCTCGGTACTCATCCAGTATACTGTCCCAACCCAAGCTTCTTCAGGCTCTTCATCCGTTTAGTCCACTTACATATGAGCCTTGCCTTGACCATCTTCTGATAAAGGTGTAAACATCGATGTGACTCACAATTTTTGGTTTGTCCTGCCAGGGACGGACCAGTTTTTGTGACAAGATTAGACTTGGCTGGTCTACACTGTTTCTCCCACTGGTAGCATCCTGCTAGGGATTTGAGAAGCACTGGTTTGGTCACACACCTAGCCTGCCTCATCTCCCAGTTCCACAGAACTGATGTCCCAGGTTTGACATTTTGTGCATGAAGCACAGCCACTTGCCCCCTTGACGGCACTGTTTTTTATTATTCTCTTACGTATTATGCAAGACTACTGTTCTCACAGTAGCACTGATTTTATGATACACATAGATGCCTCAAATACTGTATTTGAGCAATGTACACATGGTTGCTCATATTAATCTACATAATCACATACATTCCCTATACTGTTGAATGACTGTGCTGGATGATATGTTTGTGATAACAGCAGCTGTATGTATATGTGCCATGGCTTAGTGGTAACTCACTTTTACTATAGTGTGCAGGGTCCAGGGATTGCAACTTTGGAGTGCAGATTATTTTGTTGCTGGGCAAGCCAGAGCTGTTGGCTACAGAGTGACTAAGGCACTTTTGAGCATTTGTAAGTGGGTCTGCGCTAGTTTACACAAGGGTAAGGATTGCTAACCTCCGGTTATGGCGTATAACACTGAGTTAGCTTCTACATTGCTTAACCAGTGTAGGCATTGCTTACTGCAGCTCAAATGGGCTTGAACCTTCTTACTGCTGCTTAAAAGTGCTTACTCCCGCTTACCCCCATGCTACTTTATTTATTTATTTTACATTTGTTGACTAGGAAAGTCCAACTAGATGCTTGTCCATTTTCAGCAGAGGCCTGTGAAGACAAGCTCCACTGTAAATCTCAGTTAATCATTACATGTAATGCAGAGATGTTCACATTCATAGAGAGTAACAAATGTAATATAGCTAAGTACCATATTATTCATGCTTAGTTTACGTTAACATGTAGGTATTATTCATGCTTAGTTCAAGTTTACATGTCAGGTATGACTGTTGACAAAGGTCAGTTTAAGGTGAAGTTAGATCCCAGTTTAACAGTTCTGGATAGGATACACTCAGGTATTCAGGTTAGGTTTAGTTATTCCAGACCTGTGTGGTAGTAGAAGAGAATAGTGAAGAAGTAGGTAGGTAGGTGGAGGGGAGACATTGTAACTGTGTAGCAGGTTGTGGGAGTAATTGGTAGGGGAGCAATAGGGAAGGTTTAAATGATGTTGGGATATATATGTGAGGCAGGAAAAGAGGTGTCGGTTTCAGTAGTTGATGTAGGGGTATAGCGTGTATGGTGGGGGTGGGTTAGCCAGATGGTGAGCATGTGCTGATACAAGTGTGCATGATGTGTTCCTGCAAGTGTTTTTTACATGTGCCCTTTGAGACAGCTGAGGTAATAGATGTAGGTAGGGAGTTCCAGATTCTGCCAATATAGCTGGTGAAGAGGGTGTCACCTCATTGTAACTTTAAACTTTAAAATAAAAGAAAAAGGGGTTGATAGGTAAGTGGTGTTAAAGGGGCACAAAGAGGGGAAGACAGTAGGGGACATAGCCAGGGATGTACAGGAAGGCTGAAGGGAAGGTCCACAGCTGGCCATTTCTTCTACAGTGACAACTGTGCATATACACTGAATTTGGAGGTAGATTTGGACACTCACACCCCCTGGGTGGGAGTGAGGACAACAATAATAAGTTGTGATGCTAAGTAGAACGGCTTACATGCCTACAGTGGGAAGCTGCAACCATGTGTTCTTTGGTGTTATTTAATGGGTTTTGCAACAACAAAATTGGTTATAATGTGGTTTGCCATCTAAAATTGACTGTGCTGCAGTGGGACTTGTACTGGGAATGCCTGCTTGTTAGGTGACTGCTCTGCCCAGTTCACACTATTGCTTACCTCTACGAGGCAGTCTGATTAGAACCACTCCATCCAATCCCGGCACACCTCGACCCATAATTTCATACCCATTGCCCCCCCCCCCCACCCGCACCCCCCTCCACAGCAATCATCTTTTTGCTAGGTGCAGGTTGGGTTTAGCCACACCACTACACACTGCCCACTCTCCACTTCTCGGGACCCCTCACATATGTTGTCTTGACCCATCAGGCTTTCCAAATCTTGTAGTCCGAGAACATACATGCCCTGCCATGACAGATCTGTATAATGGCTGGAATCCAAATATCCTGAACATTTTTGGATTGTCCCACAAGGGACGTTCCTGTCTTTGTTTCTAGATTAGACTTAGCGGGTCCACAATGTTTCTCCCACTGGTAGTATCCTGCCTGTGGTTTGGGAAGCAGTGGTTTGTTTACTTTGTTTGTGTGTTTGTTTGTATGTGTCACTTGTCTGGCTGTGGGGGGGGGATATTGGTTAGTGTAACAGGTATGTTGCATATGCATATATATATATATATAAAACGACATATAGGTGTATGGATGTCTGTATATGTATATATCTATATGTGGAAATTTATATATATGTATATATATGTATACATATGTAATACAGGGAGGGAGAGGTATATATCTATTTAGTTTTATATATATATATATATATATATATATATATATATATATATATATACACACACACACATACATCTACATATTTAGCTACATGTCCTGTAATGTTGAATGGTATTGCTGGATGCTATGTTTGTGGAAATGTCAGTGTTATGTATATCTGCAGTGGCTTAGTAGTAAATCACATTGCCTATGATGTGCAGGCTCCTGGGTTTGAGCCTTGCAGGGACTGTTTAATTTGTTGCTGGCAAGAATGGGCCCATTGGGATATGGAGTGGTTAAAGCACTTTTACCCAGTTGTCAGCGGGTTTGCGCGACAGTAAGCACTGCTAACTTCCGGTGACATCCGCTTACACATAGTTAGCCTCAGTATTGCTTACTCTGTGTATGCACTGCTTCCCATCGTGCAAACAGACTTGCAACTGTTTAGTCATGCTTATTTATCCTTACTACTGCTCTATTTTCGACAGTCATAGGTGGTGGATTTGGCAAGTGTATGGGGTTATCATTCATTACACTGCTTACTACTCCATTTCACACATATATGTTATTTATTAGGTTGCCCAACTAAATATATTGATCATAACAGTGCTTTGACATGGAAATGGAATGTACTACAATGGGACTTAAACCGGGATTGACTGCTCATGAGGCGAGCACTCTGCCCACTACAGTATTGCTGTACTGCTTCTTTGCACATGTCCTGCTTTTTATCCTCCTTTTGCTATTTCACCTACGTTAACTGTAGCTAAGCGATGGGCACACCTGCGCACCTACGGTTAGCTTTGATCTGTGTTTTAAAGCTATAGATGGGTTTCTTCTTTTATTTTATATGTCCTATTGCTGTTTGATACATGGGGGAGGGTCTGTTGGTGGGGATATGGGGACACCTATGAGGGATCTCACTCATTTCATAACAGCTTCTGTTTTTCAACACTGCAGGGGCATGTTTATTCTGAGAGCTCTGCTCTCAGACATACCCCCTGCACTCGTACATGCTCTGTGTAAGCCTAGGAGCTCAGCCAGCGTGCCTTCATTACTATGCATGGCACATTGCCATCCTGCTCCTAAACAGGCACTTCCGTGCAGACCTAAGCTAGTCCTGCACAGAAGATTAGTAAATCCGTGGGTTAGTGAGGTATGGAGTGGTACATTATGTGAGAACTGGTTTTAATCACTGTCACACACTATTTACCAAGTTTGGCATAGAGCTGTGTTTATTATACTACAGTTGCGGTGAGAATAAAATGTGCCTGAAGTGTTTCCAATGCAGAGGTGCAAGGTCAACAGAAATCACTGAAATGTTTTGACAAAAGTGACACCTCAGTATCTTAGTTGAAATTAAAGTTATATTTTGGGGTAACTTCTTCAAAAGTTTATTTTCCAGGATCAGCTTTCACTTTGCTTAATCAACAGACCTCTAGGTTAAAATGTCAGTGATGAGAGTCCCCATCTTTGATGTACCATTGTTTGAAGCCCTGGTTATTATTAGAAAGATAGGTTTCATTGTACAGGAGAGTGTTGTTTGTTACTCAGCTTTTTAAATGAATGACATCCCACCCACAGGCATGTGTGTATGTGTGTGTGTGTGTGTGTGTGTGTAAGAGAGAGACACGCGCATGTACAACTGCACACACACACACACACACACACACACACACACACACTTCACTGGATGTCTCACTAATTGTAAACATGAGTCCTGCCTGTAGGATTTACATTCACATCCAAAGACCTGGGACCCCTAGCTACCTGGATGGATTTGATGGATCTTTCAGTCTTGCGATATACATTAAAGACAGACCATGTGGCTGCTGAATCTCAGCTCCCTGAACAATAATATTTTCACAAAAACCTGATTGCTCTTGATAGATAGTTTACTACCACAATATTTCACATCATGACTGGCATAGGTAGCTTGTAAGCTTTCCAGATTTAAGGTTGCTTCCTTTTGGAAGCTTCAGATTTATTTAATTAATTAATAACCAAGCAAAAGTGGTTTACACACTCGATCCCATCCCTCATGAATAGACTCAACAAGCTTAACCTATATCTAGGTACCCTTTCCTTTGGCATTTGAGAAATTCCTTCCCATTTAAACACAAATTTAGCCCTAATAGGATCTACACTTCTTTCAATTTTGTTTGTTAATTAAATTAACAGTAATCTTTACACTCATTCCGTTTTTTTATCCCAGACGAGATCTGTGTTCTCTTAGCAGAGCAGGACACATGCAAGCACTAAAATTAGCTGTGCTAGGTTCAACCCTTGTACCTTTTCTCTTCTTTTCAAAATGTTTTGATAATGTTAACAGTATAATGTTCACAAGTGAATTTTGATCCTTATTCAGACAGACAGGAGATGTGCACTCCCCCACACCACACCTCCCCTGAGGACATCAACCCGATCACAACTCTTGGTGTACCACCCAGACTAAGGGAGTGAGTCCTCCCTCTTATCCTTTACAATTTTGAACCAGGCACTGATGGGCTTCCCTAGCCACTGTACTTTGTTATTTAAAGTGCCATGGTTTAATATTGAAGCACTGCAACTGAGCAAAATAAAACTAGGGTGAACCACATGATCGCTCTAATAGCCCAGACTAAGCAGTCATTTTTTCCTTAAAATCTTAAAGAAAATTAATAAGGGCTCAGGACTGAACATCCATTAGGACACAAATACAATCAGAGGGCCCCCCCGGCAGTTGACATACGTATACTTTGGAATCCTGGATTATAAAGAATAACTTTCTGAGTAGCGCTCCAGCATATACATACGTGCAGCATATAAAACCATCTTTTGTTTCTTTTACTTTTCCCATGTAAAGTATTCAGGAATGGAAATGTGAAACTTTAAACCCATCCATAGCGGGAAGGTAATTTGGAAGTAAAAGGTAATTAAGGTACTTTAAATAAACCCACTCAGAACTACTCGAAGCATCTATTATCCAACCATGGCATTAACACGTCAGGCATAACTTTTCAATAGACTGCACTTCGCTTTGCACCATTCCCCAGACAAAGCTGATATTAAAGATTTAAATTAAGCCACAGACCCTCTAGGCCCAGTTGAGCAAGTCCATCACATTTATATCGAGCTAAACTTTGTCTTTTCGAACCACAAATAGCCATTTCTATACCAGGAAAGGATAAATGCAGCAGTATTAAGATATTTTAGTTACAGGCATCATGATTATTTCTGAATTTGTCCCTGATTCATTGAGGAGCTATCTCACACACACACACACACACACACACACACACACACACACACACACACACACACACACACACACACACACACACACACACACACACACACACACACACACACACACACACACACACACACACACACACACACACACACACACACACACACACACACACACACACACAAATGTTGTTTATTTTTGTGCCTCTGATACTAACCAATCCTTAACTCCCAAGACTGAAGGACAGCAATGTATCAATATGTGAACATAACAAGTGAAATGAAACTTTTCCTGTATTGCCACTTGCAAGTACTAGACTGTTAGAAAGATGTCTGACTCATTATGACATCCCACCTCTCTTAACCACCAGAGGTCACATCACTTCTGATGCTCCCCAAGTGCTGGAATTTATACTGCTGATTGGTGAAGGGCATGATCATTCACACTCTTGTCATTGTGACCCTCCTTTAAACTACAGCAAAATAAATGAGCACCCTATTATTTTTAGCCCAAAACCAGGGATATGTGTGACAGCATTCATGGTAGCTACGAGTGAACTGAGACAGTCTGATCACCATGGCGTAATCCCATGCCATATCTTTTGTATGTGGCAATGAAAATTATGAGAACGAGAGTGCGTGCTTCTCTTACTGTCACCTTCAAACACATTTAAAGATTCCAATGTAACAAGACAGCAAACTGAATCGGAAGAATAGATTAATCATTGTCTAGAAAGTAATCTCACCTTCCTCAGATGCATACCAAATTCAAGATGGCATTGGGCACAGCGTAAATGAGATTTATTCATAATGATAAGACAACTGGGAAAATGTACCATGTTCTTGACATTGAGTGCTAATAAAATTGGTTGGGTCCATTTGCTTCAAACATTATATAAACTGAAGAGTAATGGTTCTGAGATTTCAGAGGAAATGGCATCTCAGATGAATTTCATTCAGAAGAGTACTCTGGTGAATTAGGATGTAGTCGCTTGTACTGTTTATTTCAACAAACTCTTGAATGTATTGATTACTCTGCTCCAGTCCAAAAAATGTAACCCATTTGAACAATATCGTGTGGTTCATTATTTCAAGCACATTGAATTCCAATATTGTGGTAGTCCTCATGCACACATTCTGTTGCGGCTTGAAAATGCCCCAAAATATGCACTTGGTGTTCATAGAGAGAATGCGATTACTTTGATCAACAATCTCATTTCTGTCTTGATGAAATAATCCTCAGGAAATGTTAACTTCAAACTAATAAGCATACTTTCATGTGTTACAAAAAAGTCACTGCGAACAGAGCACAGACATATCAGTTTGAAACTCTGTTTATGCCTTGTCGGTCTACCACAATTTTAACACCGATAGCAAACATGAATCCTGCATTTGCAAAATATGCTGAACATAATAAAACTATCAGAGTCAACTTGGAAAATCATTATTATCCTGATACGGATGTATTTTATGAGCACAATCTTATCACTTCAGATGAACATTATCCGGATATACTTCACACTGGAATTACTCGACCAAGAGTGTTGCTGAAACACCAACATTCTGAGAGGTTGCACAGTGTATTCAGTCCTTTCAGTCTGAATATTCTGTAATCAAATACTGACATCCAATATATTCTAGAAGAATGTTCTTTTGCTGCTTATGTTGTGGAATTTAGCAACAAAAGTAATAAAGGCATCAGTAATTTGCACCATCAGATTACAGAAATAATGAATGGACACCCACAATTTGACATTGCTGAAGTCACTAGAAAAATGAGTGTCTACATGATTAACACAGTTGAAATCAGCAGCCAGGAAGCAGCTTGGCATTTACTGTGAGAACCTATGTCCAAAAGCTCTACTACTATAGTCTATATCCCAACTGCATGGCCTGTTGAATGACAGCAGATCAGGACAACTCAAGAAGAACTGGCACAGATGGATTTACAGAAGAACTCAACCGATATTTGGAAAGAAAACCGGTTCAATAAACACAAGAAGTAGCCTGAAGATCTTAAAGCTGTAAGTCTTGCACAGTTTTTCTTGAATTATACATGCAATTCAAATAATATGTATGTAAAGTGAAAGAACCCACGCGTAATAGTATACCAAAACTATGACATGGGTACAGAACTCAATGAATACAAAGAAGAAATAGTGACTCTGCATTTACCCTTTTGGAATGAAGAAAATGAAATTCTTTAAGAAATAAAATTTGTTGTACTTTACAACGATCATGAAGAATTGAATTTACAATGCTGGAAGGAATTCAAGTCAGATTTGAATATTTAAAAGACTATTGAAATCTGTAGGCAATTATGCTTTGAGGAGGAAATCATGGATGATGATGATGGAATACAGCGCATAGTCACTACACAGGCAGAGCCAGATCCATTTCAGCAGTTATATAACAACAAAAATTCAGAAATGAATCATAACCTCAGACTTGCAACACTGAATAAACTCGGTGCTATTGCTAAGAAGTGCAAGAATTTAATGCCCAATGAAAGATTTTATGAACTGATGTGGATGGCAAATGAGAAACAAAAGGACTGCTGATGTATGTCATTTACAGTCTTCTCTCTGAAAATCGTTCAATTCTCCAAGTATTTTGACTGGTCCGGCAGGTTGTGGAAAAACGTTTGTCATTTGACTTATGATGGAAATTTATAACTGATGCATGAATTCTGGTGGATATTGTAATGCTTACATTCCTTGTGCTTCTACTGACAAGGCTGCAATTGCCATTAATGGCACAACAGTTCACACTGATTTAAAAATATTGCTTTCCAAGATGCTTCCATCATCTATCGAAGCCACTCAACAATATCGGGCAATTTTTAAGTATGTTCAAGTACTAATAATTGACAAAATTAGTATGATCAGTGCAGAACCATTATCTCAGATTGATGCAAGGCTGAAACAAATGACTGGACATTTTGAAAGCAAGACATGCGGCACTTGCTGCCAGTTCGACCAACACCAATTTACAAGTAAATCAAACAGCAAAACGCAGGTCCTACCTTATGGCATAGGCTTACATTCTTTGAATTGGCTGGAGTGATGTGACAATCTAATCATGTATTCTCATCACTATTGCAAAGAGTGGGAATGGCATGCAGTTAGAAAAGGATAAGTTGCAATTACTTGAATCACATTTCTTCTCAAAGGAAGAGGCTAATCTTCTCTGTCCTCATGAGATACTTCTTTCCTGGTCAAATAATTCAATCAATGAATATAATCAATCTATCCTCAATTTAGATGAAAATAAAGTGATTTCAGTGGCAAAAGACATCTATGTTGGTTGTCATACTGCAGAACAGGAAACATTTGTACATCAAAAGCTTCACAAAATGTCAGTCATTGATAACAGTGGTTTACCATATGAGATCACATTTGTTTTGCACAAATCATACATGATAACAGCCAGTGTTGATGTCTGAGATGGTTTAGCCAGTGGTGCTATAGGAAGATTAGTTCACACTGAATATGATGTTGCTGGGGAGGTGACATGTATGTTTTGAGTTCTCCGATTTGCCAAAAGTTGGTAAAAAAAAACAAAGAGAAAAGTGCATACATGGAAACTAATAATCTCCATCACACAGCTGTGTCTGCAGCACAACAAACATTGAATATTCCCTTGAATAATAATAAAACCATTATCATCAAACACTATCATTTTTCCTTATTATCCACTTGTGCAATTACAATCCACAAATCTCAAAAAGGCACCTTTAATGAGATTGTTTATTGAGT
The DNA here is from genome assembly GCF_019279795.1 of Protopterus annectens. Lineage (NCBI taxonomy): Eukaryota > Metazoa > Chordata > Ceratodontiformes > Protopteridae > Protopterus > Protopterus annectens. The sequence goes on along the minus strand of NC_056725.1, from coordinate 726,133,938 downwards.
ACAGTAAGGCACACTCTCAGCAGCTCCTGTATGTGGCATTATCACAAGCTACAAGCATCAGTAGACTCTATATCGTGACATTGAACACTGACCCCATGTTTTTCCACACACAAAGGATGGCAACATCGATCGGAAGCTTGCAAGACAAGTTTTAGTGGCTGTCAATTAGTAAATTAATGATAATTAGCAAAGTATTGATAGATTTCATCAGTGCTAAATGGGACATATCAATATTTTCATTCAACTGTCAGAGTCTAAGGGCTCAAGCTGCAGATCTCAATGACAGAGTCATGCAGAAATCAAAAATCTTGCTTCTTTGGAAACATGTTTATCAAGAGCAGAAAGCTTGGATATCCCTAATTTTGATTGTGTGGTGAAATTCAAATGACCTAATGTAAGAAATGGTGTAGCTGCTGTGTATCACAATTCCAATGATAGGACAAATGTTGTCACTGCTCACATGGATGTGAACTTACACCAGAACATATCTTTATGATGGCAGTTGGAGATATTTGTGCAGCTCGTTGTGTTCTGGAAAATGGTTAGACCAATCTCATCGTAGCAATATACATATCACCAGATCAGACAGTTTCTCAAATTATTGCCTTCATCTATGAGATTTTGCTTGTCTATATTATCCATGGTGCAGCTCTACTTAGCAAGGATTTTGATAAAATGTCAATGATTTTGAGTGATGAGACCAACATCAACTTTGCCAAACCAGAAGCACAGCCACTGATCGAATTTTTACATGCAAAATTCAACTTGAAAATGAAGAACAATCTAGCAGTATCAACACAAAATCTGGGACTGCAATTGATGCATCATTTGCTAGATACTTAGATGACTTTCAATCGATAATTTATGTGTCATATTTCAGTTATCATAAACCAATACTATAATTTTTAAATTATGAATTAAATTATGAACAAATGAACACTTCTGAATAGAAACAATTTATTAATGTTTTACATTTTCAATTTAACTTGTGTAAATAATTTCTCTCAAGTTTATCATATTATTTATGTCACATGGTATGTAATCTGTATTAATAATAGCTTTTGTATTTATGTACCATTCTGTATAATATTTTGTGGATAATATTGTGTGCATTATAAATTTCAAACAGTTGTATGTCAAATTTAATAGCATTTAAATAATGTATTAATGTTTTACATTTTCACTTTAACCTGTTTAAATATTTTTTCTTCTTGTATATCATATTATTTATGTCACATGGTATATAATCTATATTAATACTAGCTTTTGTATTCATGTATTGCATTCTGTATAGTATTTTGTAGATCATATTGTGTGCATTATACATTTCAGACAGTTGTATGTCAACTTTAATTACATTTAAATATTAATTGCATTTAAATAAATCATTCTACCTGCCGTATTCTGAATGTTCCACTCCTTCATTTATAATACCATTTGCTTTCCTTCACATTCACAAGTTTCACTTCTAACGTGCATGACAACCATGCACAATTTTTTTTGTCTCTTTTCATTTATGTTACTGGCCCAGCACTCCAGCAAATGTCACTCCCCCTAAACTTACTGTAATATGCTGGGGCCACTCGTGGATTCTAATGGCATCCCAGAACCTCACTTCCTTGACTTTTTTTCTTGTATGACCTACCTTCTGCCCCTACCTCATAGCTGCACAGTTATGTCCAAGGGTCAGGCATGCAATGAGGACATTGTGGCATATCTCCCCACTTTCACAACAGTTCAGTCAGGTCCACCCCTGCCCCCTTTGGACCATGCCTCATTTCAATAGTGTATCCAGCCTCTACCTGGGATCATCCCTTGAGATGCCAACGTCACCACCCTCCTCCCAATGCATGCATAGTATAGGCATGCCCATCCTCCCTTGCCACTCTGTCAATCACCAGTGTTGCTAATTGTACCTGGGTTGCCAGGTTTGTAGCCAGGGCTTTATCTCTCTATGTCATCAGAGTGGCTGGGGTTTGGAAGTGTAGATGAAAAGAAAATGTCAGATTGGAGAAATAAAGCAGGAGGCTAAGCATTTAGCCAGAATGAGGTGAGATACTAGTGGCTGATGCTTACTTTAAGTTATTCTGTAAGTATGAGTTGTAAAATCTGACAGTAATATTTTCCAGTGCAATAGTATCTTGGTCTTGCTTTATCTTTTGGTAGTGCTTGACATGGTGAATGACAGCATCTATTTGGAGTATCAGCAGACCTAAAGCAGCATCACTGTTTCAGTCTATGAATAATTTACTTATAATCTGATGCACCTGTCCTAGACAGTTGTCTCTACTGCTGTTTCTTCTGTGACAAGTTTGGTTGCTTTTCCTGTACTAATGATAGCTACATTTTTGTTTTCTCAGTATAGCATGACATCTTTGTGAATACCTTACAGAACTCCAGGTAAGAAATTCTTACATGGATGATTATTCAAAGACTGAAGCTCAGTCTAAATAACACATAATCTACAGTTGTCCATGTGGCAGTCAAATTATTCTTCATTCTCTGTTTATTTTCCTTCCATTTTCCAATGCATCTGCTAAATGGCCATGCATTAACTGAAATTAGTATGACTGTCATCCAGGCAGCAAAAATGGCTATCTCCATGTAAATATATAATATGTTCCCCAATGGACAACATACACATCCATATTCACAAGGACCTGTAATGTCTTCTTCTCCACAATAATTTTGCCAAATGTCTGTATCCCCTTGTATGAGTACTACTGAAGGGTATTGAGTAAATACAACCAGACAAAGCCAAGTACATGCTGTATGCTGTACACCTATTCTCCAGCAGGTATCAGTCATCTGTGTTTGCCTTTTACCCATGAAAGATGAACCAACTTTGGCTGCTTATTCCCATCCTCCCATGCTGGATACATCAACTTCTGGGTCATTAGTCAGTCATATTTCTGGGTCATTAGTCAGTTGTAGGTTGTCTATGATGCAGATCTTTCCTATCTATATCACAAATCTACCTCTGGTTCTCAGTCTGCATTGGGTACTGCCCCCTCCCACAGGAACATGAAAGCCTACTATGTCTTCCTCCCCACAGCACCTGCCTTTGCTACACACGTGACCACTTGCATGCTTACTGCTGAGGACTACCATGTGAATACAACAAGGCAAAGGCAAATGTAAGTCTGCAGCATACATGCTGCATGCTGTACACCCATCCATCAGCAGGCGTCTGCATTCATGCTTTACACCCACCCTTTAGCAAGCGTTAGCAAATGAGCATTTCAAAACAGTTGTAAGGAATATTATTTCAGTAGTGTTTTGCATTTTTAAGTACTTAAACATCACATAATAAGAAGTAGTCGCATCATAGTTAATTTTTTAATACAATACTTTACAGCTGCTAGTTTGAAATTCAGATTCGTCTGACTTACAGAATAGTTCATTGCACAGTGATATAGAGCTGCAGACCTTGCATGTATGCTCTGCTAATTCCTCAAACAAATATGAACAAAAAAAATTACTGTTGCCATATAGTTTGTATATTGTATCATTGTATCATTTTGTGTTTGCCTATGAAATATCTGCTGTAATTTCTTATGTTACTATTGTATGATTTATGTACTCTATCATTTCCACTATCCCTAATGGCCAAAGTACTTGAGCAAATTCACTTACCCCATTAACTGATAAACAATAAAAGTAAGGTCTCTGATTTATACTTTGTGTCAAACACTTGGAAGAAAAAGGGACATTATTTAAGCCTTTCAGTATCCTGCATGTATTTTAAACTTCAAGGATTAGCTAAAGTAAAAAGATAATCTTACTCTTTGTGCAATCATAGCTGAAAAGAGGTATGCATTGTCTGTTTTTGTAAGATCTATGACTCTGCATCATTAGACAGAGGTATTGATGCACAGTTTTATCTTTTGTTCTTGAGTAATGGATTTTAAGTAAACAACAGTGTCCAAGATGATAGGCATTGACAGAAGGTAGCCTATCTATCCCCTCCATATTTCCTGTAACAATGAAATGCCTTAACTCATTACATCCGAGGGATGCCTTCAGGTGCATCTGCAGTTAACTCCTACTGATGCCTCTAGACGTTGAATATTGCTTGTTCATATTTGCATCAATAATTCCAAAATCATGCTATGTACAACATTTTAAAAGATTTCATCTTAAACCTTACACAATGACAAAGTCAACTGCAGTAATATTTGACCTCTGCCTAGTACAGGTACAGATATATTCACTGTTGTTTTTATGATTAATTAATATAGATATCATTTTCACATTTTTCTAAATATCTCAACAACCAAGTAACACAGACAGGACTCCTTAGCCTCATATGAAAGCTTTCAGTTAGATGAGTAAAATATTGCTGACAGTATGTGTGTAACTTGAGTGTTGCTGATATATTGTAAGCTGTTTACAAAATATTACAAACGTAATAGTTACTGTGTTTACTGTGCCTTATAAAATTCGGTGTAAGACCTAGAACCTAAAGAATATTACCACTGTAAAATGTTTGCGCTGAAGGGTTTGCCATTTATACTTTTTTTCATAACCCCTATGGTTACAGAGATATGAACATTTGGTTGAAATGTAAGAACATAAATTGATTCTGTCAAAAGGCTTAGGCTCGGCCCATTGGAAGTTACAGTGCAAACTTCCTGAGCTCCCTTGGAGTGAATGAGTTAAAGGACAATGTTGACTATGGCTGACTAAAGTGCAAACAATTAATTAAACGAAGAGAAACTATCTAGAAAAACTGGAACGTTAATCAAAGCAATCTCTAACTGCATCCAAAGGCATAGCTATGGTGGGGTGAAAGGGGCAGCCACAGCAGGAACAAAGTGTTGTGGGCATGATTGGCTGATGCCTATAGTTTTTAAGTTTATTACTGGCTGTCAAAACCAAAGCAATTTAGAGTTTTGTGTATGGTCTGCAAATTAAGACAGCCACATTGGGGAATGGGGGTATTGACTTTTCTTTTGTTCCTCAACTTAAAATTGAGAGGGGAACTATATCAGGGGATTGGCAACAGGCAACAGAATATCTAGCTACACCTTTGACTACATCATATCACCCACAACCTTAGACAAACTTGCCATTTGACAAAAAATGTTGGCAAGAGAACATATCTAAGAGATAAATAAACTCTAACCTCAAGCCCTAAGCACTTCTTTCAAGCCATCAAAGAACTATCTGGCCACATCCCAGATAAATCAGTCAATGCTACTTATTCTACAAATAATCATTTCACCCTGGATTATAAACACTTTATTCTATCAAACATCTACTTCAAACACAGAGCCAATGCTCAGCATTCTATTGTAGAGAAATTTAATTTAGAGAAACAAAAAACTATGAGACAAGCTAGGCAAAAAAACAACATGTTCTAGACTTAGTACACACCATTCAGCCTTCTTGGGAATGGCCTCACAAAAAAAATGGGTAAACCACTTACTTTTATTTGTAATTTATCAATGACATCTAGCCAGCTGACAGTGTGAACACTGGCTCTAGATGATGGTCACTGTTGATGTAACACCCCAGCTCCATGTGCAAAAATGGGAAAAAGGGGGTTATGTATAGATGGCTTGCTGGCTGGACAACTAGACAGATATGGAATCATCTAAACATTCTGTCTTTCTGTTTCTACCTAAATTAGCATTCCTACCTCTCAGTCACTATAGGTGCATTGTTATTCTCTGTACATGTTTAACATTATTGAAAAAAATCACCTACAAGTAAATATTCAAGCACACTAATGACTACAGACATCTCTATGATTAGCAATGCTGCTTCTGTAATGACTTTATTTACGCCATTGCTCTATGCACAATCAGTAGCTTCAGTTTTATGGACATGACAATAAAATAACTGCTAGTGCATTTCTAGATAGTACCAGCACCTTAAAGAATGTTCACCATGATTTACTCTTAAAGAAACTGGTTAAACTAAAATTCAGTGAATATCCTATTCTGTGATTGGAAAGTTACCTCATCAACAGAACCTTCCATCTGCTAGCTAAAACTGATATGTCATACTGTGTTTCACTAACCTGTGGAGTAACCCCGCCCCATCCAAGATTCTCTTCTAAGCGTTTCCTTTTCTCACAAACCCTTCAGTCTCATGTTAGAAATACAAGACCACTTTAACAAACTAGCAACCTGGACCAGCAATAATAAACTGTATATAAATACCTCAAAATCAAGAATAATGGTTTTCAGAACTCAACAAGCTCTTGTTAAACTAACACATCTCATAATCAAATATTTACAAAACAATTAACTTCCTCTCATTGACCAAGAAAAGTATATTCATCTCATACTAGACCCTGACCTAACCTTTAAGTAATGCAATGAAAAAACTAGTAATAAGGTACTAAATCAATCACAGCAATGTTGCAAAAATTCACACCGACTTTCACCTGCAAAATGCAAAGCCATAGCTAGAAATGTACTAATTCCAAACCTTCAGTATAGCCTGCCACTAATATTCCATTTTTCTAACTATACCCATCTTATTTAAATGAGTGAAAATGCAATTATTTGTAGAGCAATACTAGTAAGTTCAAGGAGGCACCATTGTGAGCTGATAAAAGATTAAACTGGTTACTGGTGCAAAACAGTGCAACCATACTTTTCAGCTCCCTGATTTTCAAAATATCAAACTTCAGTACTGTTCCCCTCTTAAGTTTTTAGTTGCTATTACAGAACTGCCGTACTCACATAGGGACACCCAAACTGAGTCATTATATTGCTGCTAAGGCCACCTTTTTTTTGAAAAGTTATTTAGAAAAAGGGCAGTCACAATACTAAGCCCTGCATCATGGAACAAGTTGCCAATGGACATCAAAAAACAAAACCCAATAAAAAGATTCAGTACCAAACAGGAAATGCTCCTTAAGGCCAATATATGTAACTGCTTCAGGAACATTGGTTGAAAAACAAGATTTAGTCAATGATCTTTAATTTGCTTGACTAATTATTTTCTGCAGGTTAAATTCACTGTCCGAGCTACTTCTACATATGTGTATTGTATAAATGTTCATAATTATCAACATATCATAGTATTCCTAATAGGAGTTCCTGCCAAGATATGTGTTTTAATCAATTTGTACATTCAAGATCATGAAGTTTCTACTTGAATTACTTAATTTATTTCAAAAGATAATTGGCAGGGTTCACGAAGGCTTGCACGGAGTCTAAGAGTAGTGTAAGACTCCGTGCAGCCTTCGCGATCCAGGAACAGCCCAAAGTCCGTGTAAGAGACAAGCTAAGACATCTCTTACACGGAGTGGGCGTGGATAAGCTAATCACCTCACTTGCAGCCGAATAGCATGCAAATGAGGATGATTAGTGATCCAGGAAGCCCAGAACAGCCCGTGTAAGAGCCGTTTTAGCTGCAGAAATGTACTCAGTTGACAATTGAGTACGTTTCTACAAATTTCACAACGGAGCCATGTCAGCTCCAAATAAAGGGTGCATATGTCTCAGGCAGCATGCCAATGGCCAAATATGTGGCCATTGGCAAGGTAACCTGATGCAAAAATAATAAAAATAGCTGGAGCATTTCTCCCCAGGCCTCCGCTGAAAACAGGCTCTGTGGAACCTAGTCGGACATTCCCGGTCAACAAATGTTAAATAAAATAAAATAAATAAAATAATTTTTTTTTTCGGCGATCGCCGATGTTTAAACCCAGCGCAGCCCCACGCAAATGGGCTGCGCTGTATAAAACATAAAAACGAAGGTTATAAACCCACAAATGTGGGTTTTATACAATACATGGATTTACAATGCAGGGACCAGCAGACCAAAAACAACATGGCCACCGTGTAGTGGTTGCTAAGGGGGGAAGCTGAGTCTAAGAGATGTAACTAAACATTAGTAGGCAATCTGATGCAAATGAGTGTTAGGATACTGAATTCCACTGTCACATAGCAAATGAGCACATTCTGAGTAGTGTAAGAGTTACAGAAGGGGGAGGAACAGAGTAGGAGATAGGTGACATCACAGGGGGGAATGGCAGAAAGAAATGCAGTTCATTGGAGGTCAGAGTTACATGACAGATGTCAGACACATATCATGGCAAGAGGAGTGCCACAACATAAGTATGGGAAAGTCAAGAAATGGAAGGTGTACACTGTTGCCTACACCAAAGTTTCTTGCTGGGCGTGCATGCGCACATGTGCGCACCATGAAGTGCGAGTAAGACAGTGTGCGCGCGTGTAAGGCGGACTGAGCATGTGGGAGCACGTTGGGAGATGTTTAACACTGTTTGCATGGGTGTGCGTGCGTTTTAACCCGAATATGCAGATTCTGAACCGTGTAAGCATGTGTGCGTGCGTGTAAGCCACTGTGAGCATGTTTCTGCTGGTATGCACGCTGCTCCCCCCTGAGGAAACAGAAAGGAAAAAGGAAGCAACATAATTAGTAGGAAGCTAGCAGGGAATACTGCTGGAGCTAGCAGGTGAAAACAATTAGAAGCAGGCAATTACACAGGCAGAATAGTAGCTCAGCCCAACACTTAAAAATCTGCAAACAGCAGTGCAAGATGTTTCTCTCAAGAGACACTGCAAGACAGGAGTAAGCTATTAGAAGTGAAAACTGAAAAAGCTGAACTCAGAGCAGAAATGTTAGGGGTTGCCATAGCTGTCATAATGAGACATAGGCGACTTGCTGAGGGTGGTGACAATGCAGATGGTGCCAGACAACCCACAGTGAGGAGACGGAGAAGAGTGTACAGGCCCAGGGTCACCTACCACGGGTTACATGAGCTGGAGATAGTAGCGCTCTATAGAGTGGACAGAAACCTCCTGCAGCAAATAGTGGAGCTGTGCAGGCCACGCCTCACACACAGAACCAACAAGGGGGAACCCATCCCAGTGGAAACCAAGGTATGTGTTGGCCTAAGAATACTAGCAACAGGTACCTTCCAGAGACCAACTGGTGATATGATAGGGATATCACAGGCATCAGCCTCCAGGGTACTGCACCAGTTCCTGGATGCCATGTCAGCACATGTCGGTGATCATGTATATTTTCCCAATGCCCGTGAGGTATTGGCCAGCAATATGCATCTCTTCCAGCAAATAGCGGAATACCCTGAGGTAGTGGGTGCAATAGACTGCACGCACATACGCATCAAAGCACCAGCCGGTGAGCGGGGTAGGGCCTACATTAACCGCAAGGGCTTCCCCTCCATCAACTGCCAGGTCATGTGTGATGCCCAGGGCATAATAATGAATGTGTGTGCTGGCTGCCCTGGGAGTTACCACGATTCCCACATCTGGCATTTGACGCAGCTGTACCAGACATTTGCCAATGGGGACATCCCACATGGACACCTAGTGGGGGATGCAGGTTATGCACTGGAGCCTGGCTGATGACACCCATCAGAAACGCACACACACCTGAACAGGAACGCCATAATGAGGCACATGCACAAACACGTAATGTAATAGAGCATGTGTTTGGGCTGCTCAAGTCACGGTTCCGGTGTCTGGACACATCTGGTGGAGCCTTGCAGTACACACCAACTACATGTACCCAAATTGTCATGGTATGTGCTATGCTACATAATATGATCTTGCGAAAACAGCTGCAGCAGAACCAGCATAGAGCTGGGCCAAACAGCCCCCCAGAATTGCCAAGGCCATCACAGGCAGAGCGTGACTCGGAGGAGGAACAACCTGAGCCTGCCCCAGTAGGCAGAAGGAGGCATGCCCAGTATGCCCTGGCCTTGGCAAAGAGGCAATGCATAGCACATACACTGGCTCAGTAGGAATCCTGGGAATGATACCCCTCTGACTCACTCAAATAATAACATGGATGCCTAAAATGACATGACCTGCTCACAAACATGTACAGGGAAGTGTAATATGCGCATCCGACAGAGGCAGCCCTGCAGCACCACCTGAGGCATGAATGCCATGTGTTAAATCATGTAACACCATGTACTATATGCACACCTGAGGACCCTGACTAACATCCTACCCTCACCAAGCATCATGCCACAATATGACAATGAGATGATCAAGTGCAATAATTGACTGAAGTATCGCAGTTAGTCAAAGGGGATCCAATGTGTGCCAGCCTGGGATGACATGCTGAGCATGACATGATGCTCCACCTGCTAGGACTGGCATGCATCTATCAGTGCAGGCCATATGGATACTGGCAAAGGCTGTTGTTACCTACAGCGTGACCTGAATAGGTAAGGCTCAAAACACAAACCTACCTCCATAGGTATCAGAAGGGATAAGAATAAGTTAAGGGATAAGTCGAAACAGCAAGATGCATGCAGTCTAAACTCACCTAGTATGGAGAATTTTGATATCTGTGCTGTAACAGAAAACTGGGTCAAGGCTCACAACAGCACCCTAACACTACCAGGTTACACCTCATACTGTGCTGTACAGCCTCAAAACATGGAACAAGCTACAAAAGGAGGGTGACTAGCAATAATTGTCAAGGATAACCACACCCCCATGTTGGTACATCAACAAGAAGCAGCATGGACTAGCCATGGTCAAGTAACAGTGGCTAAAACTGCCCCCCAGTTTATAGCCTGCTACAGACTACCGTCCCAACACCAGGAACTGCACCTGGCCTATGCTGGAATACATGAATATATCAAGTCCTCCAAACCACATTATATTGGGTGACTGAAAATACCCAGACATAGACTGGGAGCATTATACTAGCTCCAACACTGTAGGACAAATGTTCATAGAATCCAAAAACCAAAATGCCCAGGAACAACGTACCACTCCCACAAGAGGGGGTAAGCATACTGGATGTGATAATCAGCAACATGTGTACTGGATGGCAAGACAAGAAGTGTATTGCTCACTGGTAAAACCAAACCATAGAGTAATCACACTGGATATACAAATCCTGACCACAGTCACTGGCCAGAAAACCACAGTGGAAAACATGTGTAAAGCAATATTTGCACTCCTCCAAGCTGATGTGGAACCCATTAAAGGTCCTGTGCAAAATATGGGCCACACCTCAAAACCTGTAATACAGCCATTCCATGAACACTGCCAGGAATGCTTGGATTATGCAATCCTAAATTAAAACAAGACACAATGCTATACACGCAGGCATCTGGCATGGTGGACACCAGCCATAAACAAACCATGCAAGAGAATGAGGAAGCTACTACATGATAGAGCAAACATAAACAATGAAGTAATTACTGATCAGTAGTATGGCAATAAAATAAGCCTAGCACTTGTTCTCAATACTTCTCTACTAAGTAAGCACTCTCGTACTAAGTAAAGCACTACATCTACTTACCACCCCTGTGAATATCCACTTCCCTTAAAGGTATACCACTCCCTTATACTGTTCTAGCATGTCGAGTGGTAGATTACTGGCATTGTCTCCAGTTCAGCTGGTCAATCTGGGTATCTTGAGACAATGCTACAATTGTCTTATGTACACAGACAACCCTCTCCTCCTCCCAACAAACACAAATACATGTGAGAGATGCAACTATATAGCCAAACTGGAGGCTGAACTCTCTCAACTCAGGGCTGGCATGACCAGGCAGGAGGAGATGGAAACCACACACACAACAATCCCAGTCCCACATAGACCTACCACAACTGCAAACCAAACACATAAAAACACAAAGACATACTCGGAGGCTCTAATAAAAAACTTACCAAAACAACAGAGGCTTCCAAAGCAGACATCCAAAAATCCACCACCTCAAAACAAAACACATGCAACACATACTTCAATAAATCAGTGTGTCGACCAATCACAGCCCTTAAGGCCAAACACCTTGCCTGATACACTAGTAATAGGTGACTCCATAGTCAGACACACTGATGTCCCACTGATCAGGCTGAACAAGGAGAAGGTGACTGTGAGCTGTCTATCGGGAGCTAGGATCTGCCACATAACACACGCACTCAAGTCACTCCAAAGCAAGTACAAATATGACTCCGTCATTGTCCATGCTGGTGTGAATGACCTGAGATGTACCTCCCTGAACTACATGAAAAGAGACATAGAGGAGCTCTCTGATTATATAGCTCAGGCTGGTATGACCCTGACCCTGAGCAGCATCTTGCCCTCACCAAGAATGATACCACAATACAAAGACAAGATGATCAGCTTTAACAATGGGCTCAAGTACTGGTGTCATTCTAAGGGGATACAATGTCTGTCTGCCTGGGATGATATGTTGGACAAGCCACGCTGCTTCGCAAGGGATGGTTTACACCTGTCACCACTGGACTTCCGGATATTGGCTAAGGCTCTTGCCACCCCCATAGTGCCTTTTTAGGTAAGGCTCAAAAGACAAACCCACCTCCTTAGAAAACAAAAATGGAAAAAACTAAGGGTAATGCTGCTCAATGCCAGAAGTGTAAATCTCAAGATGCAGGCACTTGGTGCACTCCTCAGCATGGAGAACATCGACATCTGTGCAGTAACTGAAACCTGGTTCAAGGCACCAGAGAGCACCCCAGCACTACCAGGTTATACCTCGTATCATGCTTTTCGGCCCCCAAACCCGGGCCGAACCACAAAGGGAGGGGGAGTGTCCATATTCATAAAGGACACCCACACCTCCAGGTTAGTAGCAACACATGAAGCATCAGAGACCATTCAGGTGCAACTAACCATAGGCAAAACTGATATACAACTGGTAGCATGTTACAGACCATCCTCCCAATCTCAAGAACCCCACTTAGCCTTCCTGAAGACATTGGAGGATATGAATGTATCACAAAATACCATCATACTGGGAGACGAGACTTCAACTACCCAAACATAGATTAGGTACATTATTCTAGCCCTAATACCCTAGCGCAAAGGTTCCTGGAATTCATAAATTCAAATGCACTGGAACAACTAGTCACCTCTCCCACTAGCGGAGATAATATACTAGACCTGATCATCACGAACATGGGGACAAAATGCTCCACACCGGAAGTATACCCCTCACTAGTGAGATCTGACCACAAACTAATCACCCTGGATATACATATCCCACCTCCACCCCCAGCACAAAAGACCACAGTGAAAAATTTCTCAAAAGCAGACTTCACTATTCTTAAGACTGAGATGGTATCCTATAAGCCCACTGTGCCAGTGGATACCACATCCTACAATGCCGAATCCTTCACTAATGCTTTCTATGGACATCTCCAAGAATGCATGGATCATGCAATCCCAAACAAATCCAAGTACCTCTCCACCAAATGTAAGCATCCTGTCTGGTGGACCTCAGCCATAACAAATTGTATAACAAAAGAAGGAAGCTACTGCACGTCAGAGCGAAATCCCATGAAGGGAAGACATCTCTGATCAACATTAGCAGAAAACTACGTTCTCTCATAAAAACATCCAAGGCAAACTTTGAGAGAAAAATCGCTAAGAACACTAAAGATAACCACAAAGCCTTCTTCAGCTATGTTAGAAACCTGGGCGGAAACCCTTAGATATGCTCAGAGTTGGTTCAGAACAACAAAAAATACACTGAACCCACAGATATTGCTAACATTCTGGCTGACAGGTTCAGTGCAAATTTCTCCCCTCCTTCACCCCCAAAAGAAGAAATACTTATCCCAGCTGAATATAATCTCCCTGTCATCTCAGGTGTCCAAGTAAGAACCGCCCTAAACAAAGCAAAAAACACAGCATCAATGGGTCCTGACGGTATCCCAGGGTGCGTGTTATGTGAACTCCAAGAGGAGCTAAACCCACACATAAAAATGCTATTTAACCTTAGCCTTACTTCGGGATATGTACCTGAACACTGGCGTACAGCAACAGTGGTCCCACTCCATAAGGGGGGGTGCCTCTACAGACCCTGGAAACTACCGCCCCATAAGCTTAACTAGCCTGGTCTGCAAAGCTATGGAAAAAATCATTATGGAACTCATAAACAGAGACATATGGGACCTACAGACACTTGACCCCACCCAGTTCAGCTTTGTAAAGGGCAGATCCTGCCTTTTAAACCTGGTTGACTTTTTCAAAACAGTCACTAGAGCCATTGATGAGGGCAAAGCAGTCCATACAGCATACCTGGACTTGGCTAAGGCCTTCGACACAATACCCCACTCAGGCATCATAGATAAGCTAAACAGCTTAAAAGTAAACCCTTATGTCACTAGATGGGTTGCAAACTGCTAAAGGACAAAACCCATAAAGTTAAAATCGCTGGAGCAATGTCAGACTCAAAGCCAGTCACAAGTGGTGTCCCACAGGGATCTGTCCTGGGACCCCTCTTGTTCGGCATTTATTTCTCAGATGTTAAAGCAAACATGGGAGGGCTGTGGCTGACAAAGTTCGCAGATGACTGCAAACTAGGCGCCATAGTCGATACACCAGCAGACACACACATCCTACAAAAAGGCCTCACTGAAACGGACAACTGGTGCCGTAGTCACGGCCTTAAACTAAATGCCAAAAAATGTATAGTCATCCCTTTTGGAAAAAACAAAGTACCCACAAATTATCACACAGACAGCAACCCACTGAGTATGGAAAAAGTAATCAGAGACCCAGGGACCCAAGTAGACAGCGACCTCTCATTTGACACCCACGTTGCCAAACTGGTTAGAAAAACATTCTACCTTGCACACCTCATCATGAAGGGATTCACATCCAGATCCAAGGATGTCATTGTACCCCTTTATTCCTCCCTCATCAGACCCATGATTGAGTACAATGCCCAATTTGGTATGTACCTCACCCGGCATTTGCAACAGCTGGAGAGACCACAAAAGTACCTCACCAAAAGGATCAAGGGTCTCCAACATATGTCTTATTCTGCCAGACTAAAGAAACTTCAGCTCTATTCAGTAGCATACCGCCTGCTCAGAGGTGATCTCTGCCTGACGTACAAGGCCATGTCCAATCAGGATCTGATGGACATGCTCCACCTCAAAAACTCCAAATCCATCAGGACCACGAGAGCTAAAGACTTAAACCTCGGCACAAGTATGAATAGGACATGCTGGAGGGATAGATTCATAACCCAGAGGCTTCCCATGCTTTGGAACAGGATCCCAGTTCGTATTAGGCAGAGCCCCTCACTGACTCTCTTCAAGAGAAATCTTGATGAGTGGATGGGAGATCGTAGGTTTACCCCAGGGGTCACATCTGTGCCACTGCTAGACAGGGGCACAGTAAACTAATTCTATTATATAAGGGGACCTTCATTGTGTCAATTACTAGACAGAGGCACAGTATTCTAGATTTATTCTGTACATTTTTGTACCATTTCATGGGGTGGCAAAAGCCACATCACTATGGCTAGGCTTACAAATGCCCCAGGGCAGATAGCCTAGTACTATACTATGAAACTATGAAACAATGAAATATGTCCACACATACAATCCACTAAGGCCAGCCACAACAAGTTGAATCTGTGAATCTTGAGGCAATGTTACACCTGCCCCAAGTACACAGACAACCCCCAACTCCCCCCAAGAAATACAAATATATGTGAAAGATGCAACCATCTATCCAAACTGGAGGCTGAGCTCCCTCAACTCAGTACTCCCAAAACTAGTCAGGAGGAGAAGGTAACCACACACACTACAAACACAGTCCCACATAGACCTATCACAACTGCAAACCAAAGACATAAACACAGAAAAACATTCCCGGAGGCACAAATTACAAACCCAGCACACCAACAGAGGCCTCTAAAGCAGACACCCAATCAAACAACTTCCAAACATAGCACATGCAACACATAGTACACAAAGCTGGTGTGCCAAACAGTCACAGGCCAGAAGGAGAAACAACATGCCTGATACAGTTGTAATAGGTGACTCCATAGCGAGACACACTGCTGTCCCGCACACCAGACTGAACAAGGGAAAGGGTACAGTAAGCTGCCTGTAGGCTGCCACAATACGCCACATAACACAAGTATGCAGGTCACCCCAAAGCAAGTAGAAATATGATGCAGTCATAGTCCATGCTGGTGTGAATGACCTGAGATGTACCTCCCTAGACTACATGAAAAGAGACATAGATGAGCTCTCTGATTATGTAGTCCAGGCCGGTATGACACTCACTGTTTGCAGCATCCTACCCTTACCAAGAATGATGCCACAGTACAAACTCGGAATGATCAGTTATAGCAAGTGGCACACTTACTGGTGTCATTCCAAGGGGATCCAATGTCTGTATGCTTGGGATGTCATGCTTGACAAGCCACTCAGCTGTTCCTGGGATGGCTTGCACCTGTTACCCCTGGGCGTCTGGATATTGGATAAGGCTTTTGCCACCTCCATAGAGCCTTTTGTAGGCAAGGCTGAAAAGACTAACCCACCACCCTAGACAACATAAGTGGAAAGAAACATAAGGGTAATGCTGACCAATGCCAGATGTGTAAACCCCAATATGCATGCTCCCGAGGCCATCCCCAGTATGGAGAACATCGATGTCTGTGCAGTGACAGAAACCTGCTGCAAGCCTCCTGACAGCACACCAGCACTACCAGGTTATACCACATATCATGCGTCATGGCCCCAAAACCTGGAACAAAACATAAAAGGAGGGTGAGTATCCATATTCAGCACAAACACCTATACGTCCAGGTAACTGACAATGCACAAGGCATTGGAGTCCACCCATATGCAACTAACTGTAGGCAAGCCTGCTGTACAGTCTGTAGCATGCTACAGACCACACTCTCACACACAGGAACCCCACCCAGCCGTCCTGAAGACACTGGACAGTATGAATGTCCCACCAAATACCACACAAGGTACCACAAATCACGACATAGGTGGTAAACCATTATGTATGGAAGGAGTAATCAGGGACCTAGGGACACAAGTGGACAGTAACCTGTTATGTGACACTCACATTGCCAATGTGGCTAGGAAGACTGTCTACATTGGACAACGTATCATGAAAGGATTCACATCTACGTCAACAGAGGTCATTGTGCCCCTATACTGTTCTCTTATCACACCCATAATCTAGTACAATGCCTCATATGGGATGTACCTTACCTGACACCTGCAGCAGTTAGAAAGACCTCAAAGGTACCTCACCAAGAGGATAAAGGGTCTCAAATATATGTCATATGCTGCATGGCTGTAGACACCCCAGCTGAATGCAGTCACATACTGCCTTCACAGAGGCATTGCATGCCTGTTGTACAAGGCCATGCCCAACACAGGAGTAATGGACATGCTCCACCCCAGAAAACTCAAAGCCATCGGAGCTGTGAGAGTGAGAGATGTCAACCTCAACAAATAATGAAATAGGATGTGCTGGAGGGACAGACACATAATCCA
Organism: Protopterus annectens; assembly: GCF_019279795.1. Taxonomy (NCBI): domain Eukaryota; kingdom Metazoa; phylum Chordata; order Ceratodontiformes; family Protopteridae; genus Protopterus; species Protopterus annectens. Next base: position 726,116,674 of record NC_056725.1, on the reverse strand, counting down.
GAGGCTCCCCACACCCTGGACCAGAATCCCACTCCATGTTAGGCAGAGCCCCTCACTGACACTCTTCAACAGGAATCTTGCCAAGTGGATGGATGATCGTAGAGTTACACTGGGGTCTTCACTGTGTCATGTCCAGACAGAGGCACAGCAAAGCAAATCATAAATGGCCATAATATTCACATAGCAAGGGGTGGCGAAAGCCACACACACTCTGGCTAGGCTAACAAATGCCCTAGGGTGGATAGCCTAGTATGAACCTATGAACCTATGAAGATACAAATTGTACAGGACACTAAGGATAATCCCAAGGCTTTCACAACTGATGGTAGGAACAGTGTTGGGAATTCACAGATATGCTCTGAATCACACAAATATCACAAACAACATACCAAACACACACACATATTGCCAACATACATCCTGACGGGTGCAGTGCAACCCCCCCCCCCCCCGCAGAATGCAAAATATCTATCCCAGCAGACTGCTGGCCCCCTGACATTGCAGATGCTGAGGTAACAGCCAGCATCTACAAAGCAAAACACACAGCAGCAATGGTATGAGATGGTGTCCTGGGCTGAGTCCAACATGGACTCCAAGACGAATGGAATGCCAAATCACACTACTGCTCAATGTCAGCCTTACCAAAGGATATGTACCCAAAGAGCAGTGTACAACAACAGTGGTCCTTCTCAACAAAGGTATTGCCTGAATGGATACTGAAAACTACCACCCCAGAATCCTGAGAAGCTCGGTCTGCGCAGCTATGGAAAGGATCAGCATGTACCGCAGACATAAAGATATTGGGGACCTACTGACACCGGACCCTACCCAGTGTGGCTTTCTTAAGTGCAGATCCTGCCCCTAAACATGTTTGACTCATTTGAAACAGTCATTGAGGTCATTGATGAGGGCAATGTGGTCCACACAGTGTAGCTGGACCTTGCAAAGGCTTCTATACAATACCCTACATGTTCATTATAGATATGCTCACCAGCTTAAATGTAAACCCCTATGTCAGTAGAGGGGTTGCAAACCAGACCAAGGACAGAACAGACAAGTTCAGATGTGCTGCAGCCATGTCAGACTACAAACCAGATATAACTGGCATCCCACAAGGCTTGGTCCTGGGATCTCCCTCGTCTGGTATATATGTCTCATAGGTACAGGCCAACATGGAAGGACTGTGTCTGAACATGTTTGCAGAGGACTACAAACTGCTCACCATATATGATCCACCAGCTGACACAAGCATCCCACAAAAGGGCCACATAGAAACAGACAACTGGTGCCATATCCATGTCAGCAAGCTAATTGCAGAAAAGTGTATAGTCAACCCCCGTGGATATACAGTAAGTGCCCACCAATTACCACATAGGTGTTAACCCATTACGTACTTAACATGTAATGAGAGACCTGGGGACACAAGGTGGTAGATATCCTGCATTGGACAAACATGTGCTGTAGTGTTTACAGAAACATACCATATACCCACCTAATCATGAAGGTTGTCAGATCTAGATAAGGTGAGGTCATTGTGGCTCTGCAGTCATCCTTCATCAGCGTTACAATTGACTACAATAGCCCCTGTGGGATGTACCTCCATCAACTGTAAAGTCCACAGCAGTACCTCACCAGGAGTATCAAAGAGCTTGCACAGATGCCATGTGTTGCCTGATTAAACAAACTGCAGCTCCACACACTGCCATACTGCCCACCCAGAGACAAGCTGTGCCTGATGTATGAAGCCATGTCCAAGCTGGTATCAATAAACATGCTGCACCTTGTACAATCTGAATGGCAGTGAGCTATGCACATGAGAGACCTGAACCCCAGCACTGACTTACATAGGACTAGCTGTACTGCATGATCCATAACACAGAAGCCACCCCCACCCATGAGTAAACTCCAAGTACAGGCTACCCATAGAGTCACTTATCGATTCTCCTCAAGAGGAATCTTGATGAGTGGATGGGAGATGGTAGCTTTATCCTGGGTATCACTGTCATGTCACAGGTAGACAGAGGCACAGTATACTAACCATGACATATGTCATGGCAAACTCCACTTACAATGTGTGTCGAAGGACAAACACACTCTCCGACTAGCATTAGAAATGGCATAGGGCACATTGCTAGTGTTTGCAAATGTACACCTATGTTGTGGAATACACTACCAATGTTGGACAAGCCTGGTTTAAGTAGTTCATATCTGAACATAATGCAACATGGTCAGATGTGCACAACTGGCCCCTAACCAGGCTGTTGTGCTCACTATGGAAATGTAAAGCAGTGATAGGACTAAAGCCCAGGATACTGTCCACCACAGTCAAAGTACTGAACCAGTACACTATACAGTACTACAGTGTTAGTTCAGTGTGAAAGGATGTTGACAACTGTATGCAAAGTATCCCATGCAAACCCTGCAGGCACAGTATAATCCTATTGTGTTCACACATAAAGCAGTTGTACAGTAACTGCACAACATGACACACAACACACAACCATAAACGGGAGATATTTGTTGAAGTTCACACTCATCCACAAATGTGGTGGGCTGCAGAGTTCAACATATGGAATGCTCACACTGGGCATGCTCACACACTTTGTTAAATGAGACATATGTCAGACAACATGCCATGGGAAGGCTGAACTGGGCATGCTCACACACTTAGGCCAAATCTCAGTTTAGCAGTTGGCCACACATATCTGGTATTTTTACGTGTTATTCCAGGAACCAACCACATTACAGCAATCTGCCCAGTGCACACAGTTAAATGACTACAGAGACATATGTGATACAGTGGATCCCTCCCATATACAAACATCTTCCACAGATACACAAGTTGTTCATACAAACAGGGAATGCTATGGCAATAAAGACGTGCAAACAGTCTAACAGCAACAAATAATGTGCATTTGACAATTAAACATATGGGTGTAGAGGTCAACACTAGGCTGTTTGCCCTAGGGAATGACAGCTTAGCCAGAGTGTGCTTGGTGTCTGCCTCCCCACAGGATGCACATTCCCCTTTCTAAACACCGATGATGTCAGCACCCTATAAGTACAGCAGGAGAAGAGAAACCGCCCAGTAATGCGAATAGCGCCCTCCACTAATGTGTCTGTCTCAAGTGTCATAACATAGTTAGGTAGGGGTTTGAATCCTGCAAATGCTCAGTGTGAGTGGGGTTGGGGTGTGTGCAAGTCTGTGGGAGGAAAATGTCTCTTTTGGCAACTAGGAGAACAGACTACAGGATGCACATTCCCCTTTCTAAACACTGATGATGTCAGCACCCTATAAGTACAGCAAGAGAAAGAAAACCTCCAGGTAATGCAAATAGCGAGCTCCGCTAATGCGTCCATCTCAAGTGTCATAACATAGTTAGGTAGGGGTTTGAATCTTGCAAATGACAAGTGTGTGTGTTTGGCTGAGGGGGGTTAGTGTGTGAAGGGAATGTCCCTTTTGGCAACTAGGAGAACAGACTACAGGATGCACATTCCCCTTTCTAAACACTGACGATGTCAGCACCCTATAAGTACAGCAAGAGAAGGGAAGCCTCCAAATAATGCGAATTTCACACTCTGCTAATGCATCCGTCTCGAGTGTCATAACATAGTTAGGTAGGGGTTTGAATCCTGAAAATGGTAAGTGTGTGTGTTTGGCAGAGGGGGTTAGTGTGTGTGAGGGAAATGCCCCTTTTGGCAACTAGGAGAACAGACTACAGGATGCACATTCCCCTTTCTAAACACTGATGATGTCAGCACCCTATAAGTACAGCAGAAGGGAAACCTACCAGTAATGCGAATAGTGTGTTCTGCTAATGCGTCCGTCTTGAGTGTCATGACATAGTTAGGTAGGGGTTTGAATCCTGCAAGTGTGTGTGTTTGGCTGAGGGGGGTTAGTGTGTGTGAGGGAAATGTCCCTTTTGGCAACTAGGAGAACAGACTACAGGATGCACATTCCCCTTTCTAAACACTGATGATGTCAGCACCCTATAAGTACAGCAGGAGAAGGCAAACTTCCCAGTAATGCGAATAGCGCGCTCCGCTAATGTGTCTGTCTCGAGTGTCATAACATAGTTAGGTAGGGGTTTGAATCCTGCAAATGGTAAATGTATATGTTTGGATGAAAGGGGTTAGTGTGTGTGTGCAATTTTGTGTGAGGGAAATGTCCCTATTGGCAACTAGGAGAACACACTACAGGATGCACATTCCCCTTTCTAAACACTGATGATGTCAGCACCCTACAAGTACAGCAGGAGAAGGTATGCGGCATGGACAATGACTGAGTCATATGTGTCCATGCCTCTGACTGACCTGTATGCTTGTGTTATGTGGTGGACCATAGTGCCCCACAGGCATATCACTGTGACCTTCACCTTGTCCAGCCTGGTGAGCATGACCATACTGTACCGGACAATAAAGGTAGCTAACACAACTGTGGCAGGTGTGTTGTCTAGCCGTACAGGCTGTGACTGGCACACAGGATTTGTGTGCTATGTGTTATGGGTGATGTGTTCAGACATAACGTATGCCTGTGTGCCAGCTGCAGAGGTGTGTGCCGCTCAGGCAGGATGCTATTCTAAGGCTCCACAAATGGCCCAGTGTGTTCACGTGCTTGTATTGCTGTCAGTGTAGGTCTACATCAGACTGGTATTGTAGTCACTGTAGTATTGCATGCCACCTGACAGGTTATGCCAGTACTGGGTTCAGAGTGTTTAGTCCCCAGTTTGGCTATGTGGTTCCATCTCATACATGTGTTGTACGTCCATGTGTAGGGGAGAGGGTTGACTGTGTACATGCGGCAGCTGTGACATTGCCAAATGACCCACATATTCCACAACTGTAGCATAGAGGTGACTGACAACTGACCTTTGAACATGCTACCATAGTATTGTGATTGCCATGGTGATTATCAGCACATAGGGCCAATGGGGAACAAGGTACATAGGTTCATAGGTTCATAGTGTCATACTAGGCAATCTGTCATACTAGGCATTTAAGAACCTAGCCAGAATGTGTTTGGCTGTCGCCATCCATTGTAAATATATCTTGCCATGCCCTTTTCCGAGGTTAGTATACTGTGCCTCTGTCTAACAGTGACACAGAAGTGATACCCGGGGTAAACCTACAATGTCCCATCCACTCATCAAGATTCCTCTTGAAGAGAGTCAATGAGGGACTCTGCCTAACCTGGACTGGGATTTTATTCCAGAGTGAAGTGAGCCTCTGGGTTATGAATCTGTCCCTCCAGCATGTCCTATTTATTTCAGTGCTGAGGCTCAGGTCTCTCAAGCGTGTATCCCGATGGGATTTGGATATTCTCAGGTGCAGCATTCCCAGCATGCCCATTAATTCCGGGTTCGACATGGTGTTATACATTAGGCACAGATCGCCTCTGAACAGGCAGCATGCCACTGAGTAGAGCTGGGGTTTATTTAACCGGTCAGCATATGGCATCTGTTTGAGCCCTTTAATCCTCTTGGTGAGGTACTAGTGGGGTCTTTCCAGTTGCTGCAGGTGTCTGGTAAGGTACATCCCGACAGGGGGATTGTACTCAATTATGGGCCTGATGAGGGATGAGTAAAGAGGCACGATGTCCTCCCCTGATGTAGATGTGAATCCCTTCATGATGGGGTGGGCTATATACAATGTCTTTCTAACTACTTTGGCCATGTGGTTGTCAAATGAGAGATTGCTATCAACATGGGTCCCCAGGTCCCTAATTACTTCTTCTGTACGTAATGGAGTACCACCTATGTGGTATTTTGTGGGCACTTTGTTTTTGCCAAAGGGGATGACTATACACACTTTTGCATTCAGCTGGAGGCCATGGCTCTGGCACAAGTTGTCTATTTCTATGATGCCCCTTTGGAAGATGCTTGTGTCGGCTGGAGAGAGTCGATTATGGCGGCCAGTTTGCAGTCATCGGCATATTTGGTCAGCCACAGTCCTTCCGTGTTGGCCTGTACCTCCGATAAATATATACCGAACAAGAGAGGTCCCAGGACTGAGCCTTGTGGGACACCACTCGTAACTGTTTTGGAGTCTGACATGGCTCCAGCAATTCTAACCATGTGGGTTCTGTCCTTGAGCCAGTGTGCAATCCATCTAGTGACATAGGGGCTTATATTTAAGCTGGTGAGCTTCTCTAGAATGCCCGAGTGGGGTATTGTTTTGAAGGCTTTTGCGAGGTCCAGGTAGGCTGTGTGTACCACCTTTCCCTCGTCAATGGCCTTGGTGACTGTTTCAAAGAAATCAACCAGGTTTGAGAGGCAGGATCTGCCCTTAACAAAGCCAAACAGGGTATGAACCAGTGTCTGCAGGTCCGCAATATCTATATTTATGTGGTCCATGATGATCCCTTCCATAGCTCTGCAGACCAAGCTAGTGTGGCTTATGGGGTGATAGTGTCCAGGATCCATTGAGGCACCACTTTTCTGTAGAAGGACCACTGTTGCTGTACGCCACACTTTGGACACATATCCTGTAGTAAGGCTGGGATTGAACAGTAGGTTTATGTTTGGTAGTAGCACATCTTGGAGGTCATGTAGGACACAGCCCGGGACACTGTCTCGTCCCATTGATGCAGTGTGTATTGCTTTGGAGAGGGCGGCTCTTACCTGAGCATCTGAGATGTCAGGGGGGCAGCACTCTGCTGGGATACATATTTGCCCTTTCAGTGTGGAGGGGGGTGAGAAGTTTGCACTGAACCTGTCAGCTAGATTGCTGGCAATGTCTGTGGGTTTGGTTTTTCTATTGACATTTTGGACTACCTCTGAGCATATCTGGGAATTACCACCCAGGTTCCTAACATAACTAAAGAAAGCCTTGTGATTATCCTAAGTGTCCTGTGCAATTTCTCTCGAAGCTGGCCTTAGACAATCTTATGAGTGCCTGTAGTTATTTGCTAATACTGATCAGTGATGCCTTCCCTATTTGGGAATTTGCTGTATCATTTAGTAGCTTCCTCCTTCTATTGTGTAGTTTGTTTATGGCTGGGGTCCACCAGACAGGACGTCTGCCTTTGGAGGATTGGGTCTTGGTTTTATTCGGGATCACATGATCCATACATTCCTGAAGGTGTCCATAGAATGCGTTTATAGAGGAATCTGCGGTCTGGTCTGTAGTTTCCACAGGCCCGGGGGCTTTGAAGGTTTCCACCTCAGTTTTGAGGAGTGTGAATTTGCTTTAGAGAAGTTGTTCACTGTGGTGATCTGGGCAGGGGGAGGGGTCGCGATGTGAATATCCAGTGAGATTAGTTTATGGTCCGATCTTACCAGTGAGGGATACACTTCTGGTCTGGAGCATAGAGTCCCCATGTTGGTGATGATCAGGTCCAGTATGTTTCCCCTTCTTGTGGGAGTGGTAACAAGTTGTTCCATAGCATCCCAAACATCTCAAATGCTCAGGTAAAAACAGCTCTCTCCAAGGCAAAAAACACAGCATCCATGGGACCAGATGGTGTCCCCGGTTGTGTGCTCCACGAGCTCATTGAGGAATTAAACCCGCAGTTACGGCAGCTGTTTAATCTTAGCCTCACCTCAGGATACGTACCCAAGGAATGGCGTACGGCTACTGTGGTCCCATTGCACAAAGGTGGTGCCTCCACCGACCCTGAAAACTACCGTCCCATCAGCTTGACAAGTCTGGTCTGCAAAGCTATGGAGAGGATCATTATGGAACTCACAAATAAAGACATAGGGGACCTTCAGACATTGGATCAAACCCAATTTGGCTTTGTCAAGGGTAGATCATGCCTTTTAAACTTGGTTGACTTTTTCAAAACAGTCACCAAGGCCATTGATGAGGGCAAGGCAGTCCACACAGCCTACCTTGACCTGGCAAAGGCTTTCAACATGATACCCCACTCGGGCATCATAGAAAAACTCACCAGCTTAAATGTAAACCCATACATCACAAGATGGGTTGCAAACTGGCTAAGTGACAGAACCCACAGGGTTAGAGTTGCTGGCGCCCTGTCAGATTCCAAACCGGTCACAAGTGGTGTCCCACAGGGCTCGGTCCTGGGTCCACTCTTGTTCGGCATCTACTTTTCAGAAGTTCAGGCAAACACAGGAGGATTATGGCTGACAAAGTTTGCAGATGACTGCAAACTGGGCGCCATAGTTGAAAACACATCAGACACAGATATCCTTCAGAAGGGTCTCATAGAAACGGATAACTGGTGCCAAAGCCATGGCCTAAAGTTAAATGCTAAAAAATGCATAGTCATACCCTTTGGGAAAAACAAGGTTACCCCTAGCTACCATATAGGTGGCAATCCACTAAGCACAGAAGAAGTTATCAGGGACCTGGGGACTCAGGTTGATAGTAACCTTTCATTTGACACCCACGTAGCCAAAGTAGTTAGAAAGACCTTCTACATTGCCCACCTGATCATGAAGGGTTTCACATCTAGGTCAAGGGAAGTCATCATCCCCCTGTACTCATCACTCATCAGGCCGATGATTGAGTATAACGCCCCATTTGGAATGTATCTGACCCGACACTTGCAGCAACTGGAAAGGCCCCAAAAGTTCCTCACCAAAAGGATAAAGGGTCTCAAAAATATGTCCTATGCTGCCCGACTGAAGAAACTCCAACTCTACTCAGTCGCTTATCGCCTGCTCAGAGGTGACCTGTGCCTGACTTACAAGGCCATGTCCAACCCGGAATTAATGAACATGCTTCACCTCAAAAAATCTAAGTCCATCAGATCCACAAGAGCACGAGACTTAAACCTTGACACGGCCATAAATAGGACGTGCTGGAGGGACAGATTCATCACCCAGAGGCTCCCTATGCTGTGGAACAAAATTCCGGTACATGAGAGGCAAAGCACCTCGCTGGCCTTGTTCAAGAGAAATCTTGACCAATGGATGGGAGACCGCAGGTATACCCCAGGGATTACATCAGTGTCACTGCTTGACAGAGGCACAGCAAAATAATGGGCATAATATCCTTCAATCTAATGGGGTGGCGTAAGCCAAATAAACTCTGGGCTAGGCTTATAAATGCCCTAGGGCAGATAGCCTAGTATGAACCTATGAACCTATATATTCCAGGAATCTTTGGCCTAGGGTGTTGGAGCTAGAGTCATGCTCCCAGTCCATGTTTGGGTAGTTGACGTCACATATAATGGTGTTTGGAGAGACCTTCATATATCCACTGTTCACAGGACGGCCGAGTGCAGTTCTTGGGTTTGGGAGGGTGGTCTGTAGCAGGCTATAACCTGGAAGGCAGTTTCACCCATTGTTAGTTGCACATGGATAGTCTCTGATGCTTGGTGCTTTGCCACCAACCTGGAGGTGTGGGTATCTTTGATGAATATCAATACTCCCCCTCCATTTCTGGTTCATTCCAAGTTTTGGGGCTGAAAAGCATGGTATGAGGTTAAACCTGGTAGTGCTGGTGTGCTCTCAGTAGCCCTGAACCAGGCATCTGTTACTGCACAGATATCGATGTTCTCCATGCCAAGGAGAGTTTCGGGTGCATGCATCTTGAGGTTTAGACTTCTGGCGTTGGGTAGCATTACTCTTAGTTTCTTATCCCTTGTGATACCTATGAAGATGGGTTTGTCATTTGAGCCTTGCCTAACATAGGCACTATGGGGGTAGCAAGAGCCTTTGCCAATATCAGAAAGCCCAGCGGTGACAGGTGCAGGCCGTCCCTAGCGAAGCAGGTGGTTCAACAGAAGATGAATATGTGAGGGTGTAGTGCCTGTGATTAGTTAGCAGTAGCATATATGACTGCTCACGTGGCACATGCCAGGTAAGTCATATGCAATGTGTCACAGGCAATGTACATGTGAACAGGACAAACAGTGACATTGTGTCAAGTGAGACATGGACATAGGTTCATAGGTTCATAGGTTTATACTAGGCTATCTGCCCTAAGGCATTTATAAGCCTAGCCCAAAGTTATGTGGCTTACGCCACCCCTTATATTAGAAATAATGTGCCCATTAGTTTGTTGTGCCACTGTCCAGCAGTGACACAGAGATGATTCCCGGGGTAAACCTACGATCTCCCATCCACCGGTCAAGATTTCTCTTGAACAGAGCCAGCGAGGTGCTCTGCCTCACATGGACCGGGATTTTATATCTCTGGGTGATAAATCTATCCCTCCAGCACGTCCTATTTATATCCGTGCTAAGGTTTAAGTCACTTGCTCTAGTGGTTCTGGTGGATTTGGATTTTCTGAGGTGGAGCATGTCCATTAATTCCGGGTTGGTCATGGCCTTGTATGTCAGGCACAGGTCACCTCTGAGCAGACGGTATGCAACTGAATAGAGTTGGAGTTTCTTCAGTCTGGCAGTATATGACAGGTTTTGGAGTCCCTTTATCCTTTTGGTGAGGAACTTTTGGGGTCTCTCCAATTGCTGCAGGTGTCGGGTGAGATACATCCCGAATGGGGCATTGTACTCTATCATTGGTCTGATAAGTGAAGAGTACAGGGGAACAATGACCTCACTTGATCTGGATGTGAATCCCTTCATGATCAGATGGGCAATGTAGAAGGTCTTTCGAACCACTTTAGCAACGTGAGTGTCAAATGAGAGGCCACTGTCAACCTGGGTACCCAGGTCCCTGATAACCTCTTCTGTGCTTAGTGGGTTGCCATCTATATGGTAGCTTGGGGTTACCTTGTTTTCCCGAAGGGTATGACTATACACTTTTGCGTTTAACTTCAGGCCATGGCTCTGGCACCAGCTATCAGTTTCCGTGAGACCCCTCTGAAGGATGTCTGTGTCCGATGCACTATCCACTATGGCACCCAGTTTGCAGTCATCTGCAAACTTTGTCAGCCATAGTCCTCCTATGTTTGCCTGTACTTCTGAGAAGTAGATGCCGAACAATAGGGGGCCAAGGACTGAGCCCTGTGGGACACCACTTGTAACCGGCTTTGAGTCTGACATGGCTCCAGCAACTCTAACCCTGTGGGTTCTGTCCTTTAGCCAGTTTGCAACCCATCTTGTGACATATGGGTTTACATTTAAGCTGGTAAGTTTCTCTATGATACCCGAGTGGGGTATTGTGTCGAAAGCTTTTGCAAGGTCAAGGTAGGCTGTATGGACTGCCTTTCCCTCATCAATGGCCTTGGTAACTGTTTCGAAGAAGTCGACCAAGTTCAAAAGGCAAGATCTGCCCTTGACAAAGCCAAACTGGGTTGGGTCCAAGGTCTGCAAGGACATACATATAGTAAGCTATGCAGATGGCACTAGGAGTCCACAGAAGCTCTATAACTATGCATTGCAGGTGGGATCAGTATTCCAGGGTAATTGCAAGCAAACATGCATGCAAACAAAGCTACAGTAAACAGGGCTGCATGTAGTCCATTGTACAACAAACAAGCTGTACCACTTCCAGTAGGTAACACTGCAAATATGCAGGCACTATGCACATGTACATGGAAATACACGGGTCAGATGGCTAGGGTCCAGTCTCAGTGCACACAAGTGTACAGACCATGTACTGTCAGGATGTACAATAACTGGATGGAAACCCATGTGCTTATACCTGCAGTAATACACATGTCAAATAACAGACACTGAGCCTTCACTCAGTGGTTCCAGACTTAGTAGGATGTATGCTACCTGGCCTGCCACCACAGTATCCCTGACATATATTTGGACTCTCCCTCCTGTGACAGTTAGTTTTGTGTGTTGGGGCTGTCTAGCATGGTGTGAGATGTGAGCTTGCAGTGCTAGGGTGCTCCTGTGTGTCCTGTACCAGTCGTGTAGTACTGCACACATATCATCCTCAAACATCCGCATTGCAGAGTCCAGTGTGGGCAACATGCCACTTGCAGTTTACATGTCCATCATTGCGTATTACTACATTCATTACCTTATCCCCTGTGCTACCTATGTATGTAGCCTTCTGTTAACATCATTACCACCAGTATGCCAACATGTGCAGATGATACACTATGGTACTTACCATGGGTGTAGACAACAGTAAATGACAATCACACCCTTACTGCATCAGGCATGCTGTGATATACCCACAATTAATTCAGCACACAGTACTGTTAACAACATGATACTATTACTACACGTCTATGTGGTCACCTTGTGCATCAGCAACATGTTAACCTGTACCTGCACAGTTGTTACAGATTGCAGGAGGTGCATACAAAGAGCACTACTAAGTGAGCCTAATATTACTATCACTATCAAGACTATTACAGGTATTGTTAATACACACTCACCAGCATGGATAGGCTGCATTGCTGTTACACCGGAGGGACCTGCAGACGTGAAGAAACTAATGTCAGTAGGCACAACTGTGCCATTGTTACTGAGTATGATACAGGTCAGTAGTACAACAGTCGCCTTTCACAGGTCAGCTGCTAATATTGAGGATATCACACTTGCACATTAAATACTATGGTGACAGCTACAAACCAAGGACACACCTCACACATGCATTAACTACCAGTGTACACAACAGTCAACTATACATATGGCATATTACCTGCACGTTCACTGTCTTGCTGCTGCGTGGCTCCAGCCTCCATCATAATGCATGTCTGTTGCTGTTGTTGCTGGGGGACTGGAGCCACTACACTCATGAGTAGTCCCTCCAGTCTGGTGAGTGGGGGATGTGTAGCCATCCCACCACCTGTGGCGACCTGTTGCCTATGTATATCCGACGCACGCTGATGGACATTTCTGATTAAATCACTGCAGTGATGTCGTACCTGCTCATATGTCCTATTATGTGTGCCTATGTCATTTACCCGACAGACCAGGTCTTGTCACAGTGCAGCCCTCTCCTGCTGATTCTGGCTGGTGTGGGAAAAGAGTATTGCATAATCCCGCACCAGGCTCTGTTGTATCTCCTCATCCTCAGCTGTGGAGTAAGTGGGATTCCGCGAGTGAGCCATGCACCTGAAAAAGAAAATAACCTGATATCAGCAATATATGTCAGCAGAATTTGGCACACATACTACACACGCTACTCGACTGTTATGATACAACATATCTCACATATATAGCATCTGTCTGTCTATTGGTGGATACACATGTAAATGGCCAGGTATCACTGCTCAGCCAGCAACTGTGCAACAGTACCTGGCACACTCCATACGACATACTACCAAACCCCAGCAGTCAGAACACTGATTCAGGTCAAGAGCACCTCCTCACTCTGGGGGTTTGTATCTAGGTACTGTATGGCCTACATCATCAACTACTGTGACCTGACCACACACTAATTGCCCTGGATATACATATCCCACCTCCACCACCAGCACAAACGACTATAGTGAATAACATTGCAGATGCAAACTTTACACTTTGTAACAGTGACATGGTATCCTTTCAGCCCACTGAGCCAGTGGCAGATACAACCCACAATGCTGACCCCTACACAAATGCTTTCTACAGACATCTCCAAGAATGCATGGCTCATGCAATCCCATATATGACCAAGACACTCTCCACAAAGGGACAGCATCCTGTCTGGTGGACCCCAGCCATAGACAGATTGTATTACAGAAAATGGAAGCTACTGAAAGACAGAGCATAATTCCATAAAGGGAGGGCATGTCTGAGCAGCACTAGTAAGGATCTATTTTCCATCATACAAACATCCATGGGCAACTTTGAGAGGGAAATCAAGAGGGACACTACAGATAACCAGAAGGCCTTCTTCAGTTATGTTAGCAACCTGGTCAGAATCCATCCTCTATGCCCATAGTTAGTACACAACAACAAATATTTCACTGACACCACAGATATTGACAACACTGTGGCAGACAGGTTCGGTGCAGGTGTCATCCCACCCTCTCCCCCAAAATAAGACATAGGTATCCCAGTTGACTGTAACCTCCCTGTCATCACAGATGTCCAGGTAAGAGCCGCCCTCATGAAAGCAGAATACACAACATGACTGGGACCTGATGGTATCCCCAGTTGCATGCTACATAAACTCTGACAGGAGCTAAACACACATATAGAAGTGCTATGTAACACTAGCCTGACTACAGGATATGTACCTGTACACTGGCGCACAGCAGCAGTGGTTCCACTCCACGAAGGAGGCACCTCAACATGCCAATACAATACAACACAATACATTACATTACATTACAATACTATACAATATGCTATTGCCCCTGGGACTACAGCAGCATACTGTCCTGCTACCTTGACCATTGTGACACATGTGGTGTGATGGTACCTGCTGCTGTCACACAGTTACACAGGGTGACTCATATGGCATATTACCTATCTGACTAACATTCAGCAGGGGTATGTGTGACATGTACTCATGGGGAGTCTTGCTTCTTAACACTGTGTGGTTTATTGCAGGGTATGTCTTATCTGTGGGTAGGAACTTTTACCTCCACATGTGCTCTCTATTGCAGTGGCATGGACGACACACAGCAGTCATTTAGGTTGTGGATGCTGTGAGGTGTTACTATGGTTGTTGGACATCTGTCATGGGTGTGACTTACGTATGTAAATCCGGGAGTGGTAACCTCTATGTGGGTAGTATGTGTGTACTCTGTGGTGTTGTCAGTCACTGTGCATTGGTAATGTGTTTGAGTGCATTGTCACAGTGTTGTACATCTCACTGTGTCCTTCTCCATATCTGTAGCTGTCATGTGAGGTCCATACCATGGCATCCATTATATGGTGTGGAGGGGTACACAGACCTACATGTCCATAGCTGACACACCATGTCTGCTGACACATACCATGTGCAGGTATTCCAGGAATAGTGTGCCACTGTGAATATCATTGGGGCCACTATTGTACACATTTATGACCCTGTTCACCCCTGACACATGCAGTGGTGGGCAGCCAGTCACATATCTGGTGGTTACTGGTGTAGGTGATTTGAAATGGGGTATGGTACTCCGGTTTTGACACTGGTGTTCACTCCATGCCTTTGTCACCAGGCACCTGTTGCAATACATCTGTACACATGTGCCTTACTCAGAATTTATATACATCTCTCTCTCTCTCTCTCTATATATATATATATATATATATATATATGGATCTACCTGACAACATCGACACGTCATAACACCGACAACGACTTAGAAGATCGACAAGTCAGGAGACCGACGGAGGAAAACACCGATGCTGAGAACACTGAGATGGGGAAAGGATGTGTAAGTATGCGGTAGTGACGGCCGTTAGAGTGCGAGTAAGGTAAGTGTGTGATGTTGACGGTCTGTAGGGATAGGGGTGGGATAAGTGAGTTAGGGTTAGAGCGCGGGTTAGGTAAGTGTGCGAGTAAGGTAAGTGTGCGATGTTGACGGTCTGTAGGGATAGGGGTGGGAAAAGTGAGTTAGGGTTAGGGCGCGGGTTAGGTAAGGGTGCAGTAGTGATATTTTTTGGGTTAGGGGCGGGTTAAGTGAGTTAGGGTTAGGGTGCGGGTTAGGTGAGTGTGCGATAGTGATGGACCTTAGGGTTAGGGTTTCGGTTAGGGTTGTAGATAGTTGTGTATGTAAGGGTTAGTGTTGGTTTGTAAGGATTTTGGTGTGCTTGAGTTGTGTGTGTGGGTTTTGGACAGGGGATTTGTTTTGTTTGTTGTTATGATGTGTCGAGTGTATGAGGTGTCGTGTTTGTGAACTGTCGATTATGTGGTGTCGGTGAAGTCGTTGTCGGTGTTGTGAAGTGTCAATGTTGTCAGGTAGATCCATATATATATATATATATATATATATATATATATATATATATATATATATATATATATATATATATATATATATATATATATGTCTGTATACATATACACGTATATATATTGATGTACATATATTGCTATAGATGTGGGGGGGGGACACAGAGGGTGTGAGAGTGACAGAGGGGGTGAGACAGGGGGTGTTGAGGTTGTCATATACAGTCATACCTGTAGATAGTTAGATCAGTCTGTCTATGTATATGTATCTACATATATCTATATCTGTATGTGTGCATTACATATATATGTTTGTACATATTCTGTCTATCTACATCTGTCTATGTATTCCTACATGACATACATACGTATCCATATGATAGACAGGTATATCAACATGTTTGTCTACCATACTGTATACACACACTAACATACTGCTAAACATACATAACTGTGAAACCTACTTTGTACATTGCACTACAACCTACAGTCAACCTACATTGATATGTGCACATAGATGCTTTCACATACAAATGTATGTACAGCCTTCACTGATAGTTGCTGTATGTCCCCTGCCCTTTACACATCTTCATATACATATGGATACAGACCAATGACACATATGGAGGGTTCACAGTATGTAGACCTTTATAGTATTACTTTACATTACTTGTGTTTGTCACAGCTGCTTGTGTTGCTGTCTGGTTTTCTGTCCTGCTGCTCCACTTCCCAGTTGTCAGCTTTCAGGTGGCTGTTGCTGAACAGTTTTGTTTGTGTCTGCTTAATTTCAAATTTCTCTGTCTCTGTCTCTGTCTCTCTCTCTCTGTCTGTCTCTCACGTCCTCCTCAGGGTGCAATGAAAGTATTGCATGCGTGGACTGGGAGTACAGCATACTTTTGTAGGTATCTGCCCATGTGATGGCCTCTGCACCAATTGTTAGCCAGCATTTGCTAATTGCATGCAGCCAGTTGTGTACTGATTGCAGTTCTCACTGTGATTTCAGAACAGTTCTATAAAAAGGTATGTGAGATAGGTGTAGCCCTTTCAGATTTTAAGGGCAGGGACCATACTGGTATGCTGTGGACAATGTTCTGTGAGTGTAAAGGTTGGTATTTCTCTCATATTTCCAGCTGTGTTGTAGATTAACATTCCTCCATTCATTTCTCCAGTTTCCTGTACTAACTGTGTATGTACACTGACACCTACAACTACTGCTACTGTTAATGTGTGTGTGTGTGCTTTCCTTTCACTTTTGCTTGCACTTTGTTGCTAAGGCTTCAATATTTGCCCTTTACAGTCATTACTTGTATGCCTGCTAGGTGTCCTGACTGTAGTGTGCTGCTGTAGCTTTCCTATTTTCCATGTACATTCCCACCTTGGAATGCTTGCTATATCTGCTAGGGTGTTACAGCATGCAGTGTGGTCTGGCCATGGTGTGGGCCTTGACATCTATTAGGGTATCTGAGTATGCTGCTGAGCAGGCCTCAGAGACTCTCAGGTTCATCTGTTATCTGCCTCATGGAATGGTACATAGTGGGGTACACCCATTAAATTGTCTGGTATGCTGCAGTTGTGACTGTGGGTTAGCATGAGCATATGTATTACTACACTTATTCTGCCATGCAAGTGGTGAATACTTTCAGGACTTCATAGTTACCAGTGCATGTGTTGTTACACCTTTCTGCCTACTGTTTGTACATTTCACATGGAGTCTGTGGGGCATCCCTGTAAGTCATTCACTGTTGCTATGTCTAGGCTCTTAGCTATTCAAATATGGTGGTGTCAGACCACTCATGTGTACAAATATTTGCAGGTTGTCCACATTTCTGCCTCATATTTTGGTCAATATCTAATGCACAGCTTTTTCTGGCAAATCACTCTGGGCTCAAGTCAGAATATAGTGACAAACATTCAAGTTTCAGACTTCATACCCTTCCAAACATCCCACAAAATGCAGACCCTGTTACTCTCTGAACTGTCTGCATTTGTTGTAACATTATTTGTAATGTGTCCCTGGTTTTGGGCCTTTGCTCCACATATTTTATTACTTGGTCCGGATGTGTTCCTGTAAGAGGTTGTGGGGTATGAGCAGTGATTATCCTGCTGTGAGTATGTGTGCGGCTTGCAAGGTGCTACAGTGACATTATTACCTACTAGCTACCAACTAGCATGGCTGTTTCTGTTCACACACTACTATTATGGAAATCCACTAGTTTTGACAGTAATTCTAAATGACATGCTTTGTGTACTACACATCCTATATTCCTTTACATTCATTCCTACTATTACATGATATATTTATTTTAGCACAATGTTCTTGTATAAGAGTTGTGGCTTAGTGGTAAGTCATGCAGACTACTGTTTCCAAGTTCCTGGGTTCGGGACTGCCAGTGGGATTTTATTTTGCTTCTGAACTGACTACAAGATCTGTCAATCAAAGTGACTAAGGCACTTTTAAGCAGTTGTAACCGGGTTAGCGCTGGTTTGCGCGGAGCTTACGCATGCGCACTAGCGTTTAGCTCCGCAAGCACAAGTGCACACCCGCTTACAACCGCTTAAACGTGCTTACTCTTGCGCACACCTGCGCTATTTTCTTTGAAAGAAATGAAAATGGGGAGACAGAAAAGTGATGAAAAAGGGGTCACAAAGAGGGTAAGACAAGGGAAACAAGCTTGGGTTTTGCAGGAGGGATGTAGGTAAGGCCCATAGCTGCCCATTCCTTCATCAGAAACAGCTGTGCATATGTTTGTAATTTGGTGTGACATTTGATACCTTCCACCCCTGAGAGAGGTGTAAGGACAACAGTAATACTTGTTGTACAGCCAATTGTAATTGATAGTTTCCATGTCTGGTAGACATATGTGCGGAATGGGCAGCTATGTATGGGGCGTAATTTTTTTGTGGGTACAGAGTGCCCTTTTTTTTTTTTTTTTTTTCAGGTGAGAGTGGTATGTCAGGTGAGGGAAGTCGGCATAGCCGGGGAGGTAGGTTGGGTAGGTCAACAGACAAGACAAACAAGAAGCATACAGGGGCGGTGTATGACACGTGTGGGGGGGTTACACAATTGACGGGGATGGAGGTTTGGATATCCAGAGCCCATCAGCCCACAGATGGCAACAGTGGAACTGATATCCCACCCATGGGTAGTTGCCACTGTTCCTTCACTGCCCAGGACGGGGCTGTGCTGGGGGCTGTGTAGGCTGGGCAACAGGCATGCCCGTAAGTTGTGCCACCTGTGCCTCAAGCTGGCGTAGGGGCTTGAGAACAGAGTCCCAGATCTCCCTTCGCACCACAGTCCGGATGCTACGGAGGGTGAGTGGTGGTTCTCCTCCAGCCACGCTTGCAGAGGGGGGACGGGCCCCATCCCCTGCAGCGCTTCCACCCGCAGGTGGCACAGGACCACCGGAGGAGGGTCCAGACTGGGCACTAGTGCCAGGTGCACTCGCCAGCTGAGGTGGGAGAGGTGGGTCCGCTGGAACCTGCCTTCCCTGTCATCCTATATTTTGCATTATGTCATGACAGTTTGGGTTAGTAACATACAATACCATTCACAATTAGTTGTAACAGCATGCATTAGTATTCCCATTAACCAAACACCCAGATATTCACACCATTGAACAGCGAGCATAACACATGCATAATTTGAACAGCAGTACACAGTCCAACAACGTGCAGGGTTGATTGATGGCAACAGGCCATCAGGTTTGGATGTATGAACAGGGCAGATGCATCAACGGACATGCAAATATTTATGATCCATGAGGACAAATGTCCAGGGGTGTTAATTGTGATTGCACATACCATTTTCACGTGGAATGGATTATATGTGGTTATAGGGTGGGGTGAAGAAAATATTATTAACACCTTCGAATACCAATACATATGCTGTACATTTCTAATAGCTACAGATATATATACACACTACTGTTCTAACTACAGTTTCCTATATGATAACTACTTCAACTTGGTGATAGGACTGTTACTGCTACATCAATATACATTTTATTGTTATTCATACATGTTCATATCTGGCTTTGTTCAGCTACATCATCCTGCTACATTTGTTTTATATAGATATAGACAATTGTGGATGTTTGATATTTCAGACAATCATACTATCTGCATATTGCAGACAGAGCAACATATCCAGATTTTGGGGTACATTTTCCAGCTGCAGCAACACTTTGGACACATTTCACAGTTTGGTTCTACTTGTCACATTCATTTCATTCTGTACTGACTGCAGTATACTTTATACAGGGGTTATTACTACTTTATTGGTGGATTCATAACTCTTTCTCACACCCTCCCACTTGTTTTCATTTTACTATTCAGGATGGTACTTACTTCTAGGCTTTATTGACATGTTTTACCTGTAGTTATTACAATCCTTTCCAGCAGTCTCACTTCTGTCATGTTTCAGTATTTCAACAGGGATATATTTCACACATGTGAGTTGCTCATCTTCTGCATCTGTACTTTTCAGCCTGCTGCAGGTTGTGCACTATGATATTATAGGTGGGGCATCTTTATTTCAGAATTTATTTCAGACATTTTCATTTTTCTGTTTGGATTTCAGACTGCAACACACTTTTGTAATCAAGCAATACTTGCAAACACTTTTACACTGTTACTTGCACATTTTATTACTTAGTGACTACACTGCACTCTTTTGCTAACTGTCATACTTTTATATTTCTTTACAGTTACTGGGAGTGGATTACTGACCTGCCTGGTGGCGCAACCGCACCAGCCTATCACCATAGGCTCGTTGGTTCGCAGAACGGACACCTGCAGCTGTAATATAAATGAAGTAATATTGGAATACACATCTCCATAATATCAGCTAATTTAATTTCTTACATACATAATTAAATGCAACTTACTCAGTAGTGGGGTGTTGGGCATTTGTCGGGCCTCCTGGATCCAAAGGTTCAATTGGTCCTGCTTGCGTCTCTTCAGGTCCGCATGGTGGTGACGGACCTGCTCACCAGTCCTTGGAATCCCTGTGGCACTGGTGAGATCATGAGCCAACCGGTCCCACGCCTCAGCCCTATATGCTCCCCACAGGACCTGGCCCTGCATAAGTTGGGCCTCATGATTGTGGACTAGGAGCCAGACCATGTATCTGGACTCCTCAATGCCCCACCTCTGTGCTTGAAAGCAACTACCCTCACCTACACCTGACATTCTGGCTGCAAGTCAGTTCTACAATCGTTTATGCTGTGTATTCCTGCCTATGGGGCTTATATATGCCGTTTTTCCCGCACTTATCTGTGATTGGCCATTTTGGAATTGTATCCACTTCACAAAACCTGCTTTGTCAAGCTCCACTTTCTATTCATTCCTATATATTTGCTATTTACTGCATTTCTGAGTACAGCTGTCGTAGCTTAATGGTTCAGTACCTTGACTATGGTGCATGGTATCCTGGGTTTGAACCTGGCCACTGCTTTTTATATTTTATGACTGTTTAGACAGGCTAGGGGGTGTGTCTGTGTAAAGGCAGTTTTGTTACAGCTTGCTCAATGTTGCCCACCGGTTAGCTTGTTTGCGCGGTGCGCAGCTCCGTGCAAACGGGGTGCACTGGCTTATGCCTCATTTGGCTGTCAGCATGCATAGTACGCTCAGCAAAGGGCACACAGTTTAAGCGTGTTAAATCACTGCTCAGCTACGGGCACTCATTTTGCACCTGTTAAACCACTGCTCACCTACGGGCAGATGCACTCACCTTGTTAAACTGTAGCTCAGCTATAGGCACATCTGGCATTTTTTATTGTTTTGTTACCTCACATTTCTTCAAAATAAATGGACTATTTCATTACATTTTATATAAAATGTGATTTTATATGTGTACATGTTTGTCAGGGACTTGTTTCATGCTTATTTTGCTAAAAATAAAAGTTGGAGGTGTGGGGGCTCGAACCATGAATGCCTGCTCTTCAGCTGACATCTCTACCTCTACACTATTGCTTCTTGGCTTACTTTGCATATTTAATTCTTATATGCTTTCCCACTGACTGCTAACTGTAGCTGCGCTACGGGCACGCCCGCGCAAACAAGCGCACTCACGGTTAAACATCTTTACAATTTAAAAAAAATATATAACATGTTTATTTATATATTTTCTGTTCATAGTCCGTGGGGGCATGTGTTGTGTTTATTCACATTTCCATGGACTCTGTCGTGGGTGTTTACTTTGGGCACTTTTACTCTTCTGGGGGCGTGTCCGCTTGCAGGGCTTGGCCTACGGACATGCCCCCTACTGTCTTACATGGTCCGTGTTAGACTTAGGTGTGATTCAGCATGCTCTCATGAATATGCGGAGCATGCTGACATCACTCTGTTTAACTGCAGCCTCTGTGTAAGAGTTATAACTCTTACACGGAAGCTTCGTGAATCCTGCCCATTGTCTGTGTAAAATATGATGTATTATACACCTTCTACAACTTATATTCACCATTGTTACAGTGTGGTATTTTATGAAAATCTCTGCAAATATGAAGCTTCTGCACTCATTTTTGAATTATACATTTTGTTGAATTGTTCTAAAAAGAGCAGAACATGTGAATGAAAAGAGTCTAGTCAGACAAGCTCACCTACTTGATTAAAGAATTGTAGTAAACACTGGAGTTGTATTCTGGTAGCTATTCTTGTATATCTCTGACAGCAACAAGTTGAAATATATTATTGTGGCTATTTGTTTGTGTTTCTTTCTAGTCTAGCATCAGGGGATATAGAGAAGGTGGCAGTGTTTGCAAGCTAGGGGCATGAAGACATGATGTGCATATGTATGACAGCAAGGAAAAACTTGAAATATATAATTGTGGATATTTATTTTACCCTTTCTTCCCACTCTAACATTGGGGTACAGTGAAAGTGGCTATTTTTTCTGGATAGGATAGGATAGGGAGGCACAATGTATGCATCCCTGCAAGAGATTGTCTTATCAGTTTATTGGGAACTACTATTTTTTTAGCTTTGAGCATTAATCATTGAATACAACTTATAACCAAAAATACAAACAAAGTGAACATAACTAAGAACAGAACAAATACAGAAACCAGCCAACGTACTTTGTGATTTATTTATTTAAATACATAAATTAAGATAAAATAGAGACTGAATGCTTTCATCTTAAATACATAAAAGACTTTATCAGAGTGATATCCTGCTATAATAAGGGCCTAAATATACCAAAACAGTAACCAATCAACACGCAGACATTAGCATATCCTGAATGATGTCATTCAACAACATGAAACAAAACAGTAATAAAAAAAAAAACAGATGTACAAATGTGTGTCTGAATGATATTCATTTAAAAAGTGTGTTTAAAAGTATACAATATGCTAAAGCTGTAATTTATATAAGAACCAGACTTGAAAAATAAATAAATATTTTTTGTTATTGTATTATGTTTATTGAAGTAAAATTTAAACGGTGCATTAAACTATAGCAGCCTTCCTCTTGCTGCCTTTAGCTAACTCTGCCTAAAACGCTGATTTTCTAGAGTTTCTGTGATTTAAAAAGCTTGTTTCAGCTACATATTGTACTTATTTTACTGCCTGCACTTTAACAAAGTCGTTTTTGTGTCTAAATTACCTGTTTAACTGTTGTAGGCTACACACTCAAATGTGATAGCCATTTATGTGCATTTAAAGTGTTTTTTGATTGTATCTGCTTTATTTTCTGAAAAAAAAAAAAAGACTTGTTTTCCCGACTTTCTAAGCTAGTATAGTCCAGTTTTCAGGTTAGTGCTGAATTCAGGGCTGTGTTACAAGTTTCTGTGTTTGCCCATACCTTACTTGGAAAGAAGGAAGTTTCTCTGTTCACTGTGAGAGAGGGAGCTTTGAGCAGCCTATCTGTCCCTGGAGGAGTGGTTTCAGCCCAGAAATTAGTAGTTTGTTGGCCATTTTGGGCTAATTACTGTCTCTTTCATTTCCCTGCTATAAAACCTGCATTTGCAAGGTTTTTGTGCTAGTATACAACTCAGCAAGCTCCTGCTGGTGCCCTGCAGAGTTCTACAGCAGCAGAGAGACAAAACATACAGTTTGGAGTGATTAAGTATCATTTTTCTGCATTTTCTTGCTGCCTTTAGCTAATTCTGCCTAAACGCTGATTTTCTAGAGTTTCTGTGATTTAAAAAGCTTGTTTCAGCTACATATTGGACTTATTTTACTGCCTGCACTTTAACAAAGTTGTTTTTGTGTTTAAATTACCTGTTTAACTGTTGTAGGCTACACACTCAAGTGTGATAGCCATTTCTGTGCATTTAAAGTGTTTTTTTGATTGTATCTGCTTTATTTTCTGAAAAAAACAAAATAACAAAAATATACTTGTATTCCCACCTTTCTAAGCTAGTATAGTCCAGTTTTCAGGTTAGTGCTGAATTCAGGGCTGTGTTACAAGTTTCTGTGTTTACCCATACATTACTTGGATAAGGAAGGAAGTTTCTCTGTTCACTGTGTGAGAGAGGGAGCTTTGAGCAACTTACCTGTCCCTTGAGGAGTTGTTTCAGCCCAGAAATTAGTAGTTTATTGGCCATTTTGGGCTAATTTCTCTTTCATTTCCCTGCTATAAAACCCACATTTGTGTGGTTTTGCATGCCGGGTAGCACTGGTTAGCTAGGGTATAACTATTCCCGGCTCCACAAACTCTACTCTTCAATTTTTCCCTTGGAACTAGACAAACTTTCAACTTAAGCATTCAAACCTTTCACTTCTCATCCCAGCACTTGCTCAAAACTCATAGCAAGCACTAATAAACCTTAGCACTAGACCCCCCCCATACTGTAGAGAAGGACAAGGCTCTCTATTTGACCTTACCAGCCAATGAGTAAAACAGTTCACTGTACCTACCCAGGCATGTCCAAAGGGCAGATTCAAGTGTATTCTCTGGTCCAACTGGTGAATCTGGGCATTTTAAAGCAATGTTACAATTGCCTCATGTACACAGACAGCCCACTCCTCCTTCCACCAAACACTAATACATGCAAGAGATGCAATTATACAGCCAAACTGGAGGGTAAGCTCTCTCAACCCAAGACTGGACCAGGCAGTCAAGAGGAGAAGGGAATTACTTGCATCACACCACCATTCTCACATAGACCTATGAAACCAGCTCCGGCAAAAAACACACATAAATACACGAAAACAAACTCTGAGGCTCTAAATAAAAATCTGCAAAGGCAACAGAGACCTCCAAAGCAGACATCCAAGCAACCTCCACCCCCAACACAAACCATGAAACACATATTTCACAAAACCAGTGTGCCACACAATCACAGCCCTTAAGGCAAAATAACATACCCAACCCACTAGTAATAGGTGACTCTATAGTCAGGCACACTGATGTCCCTCTCACTAGGCTGAACAAGGAGGAGGTTACTGTTAGTCGCCTGTCAGGTGCTAGGATCCACCACATAACACAAGCACTCAGGTCACTCCAGAACAAATACAAATATGACTCTGTCATTGTCCATGTTGGTGTGAATGACCTGAGCCATACCTCCCTGGACTACATGAAAAGAGACATGGAGGAGCTCTCTGATCACGTAGCCCAGGCCGGTATGACCCTGAGTAGCATCCTGCCCTCACCAAGAATGATACCACGGTATAGAGAAAAAAATATCAATTTCAACAATTGGCTAAGCTTCTGGTGTCATTCAAAGGGGATCCAGTGTCTGTCAGCCTGGGATGACATGCTCGACAAGCCACGCTGCTTCTCTAAAGACGGCTTGCACCTGTCACCCTTAGGCTTTCGAATACTGGCCAAGGCGCTTGCCACCCCCGCAGTGCCTTTTTTAGGCAAGGCTCAAAAGACAAGCCCACTGCCATAAATAGCACAAGTAACAAAAATATGAGGGTAATGCTACTAAATGCCAGAAGTCTAAACCTCAAAATGCATGCAATCGAGGCACTCATCAGTATGGAGAAAATTGATATATGTACAGTAACATAAACCTGGTTTAAGCCTTCAGAGACCACCCCAGCACTACCAGGCTACATTCATAATATATATTTTGGCCACAAAACCCGGATCAAAATACAAAAGGTGGGGGAGTATCCATATTCATCAAGGATACCCACACCTCCAGGCTAGTGGCACAGCACGATGTTTCAGAGATCATCCACCTGCAACTAACAACAGGCAAAACTGCTATTCAAATTATAGCTTGCTACAGATCACCCACCATGTCCCAGGACCCCCACTCCACATTCCTGGAAACACTGGGAAACATAAAGGTCTTACCAAACACCCTGATATTGGGTGACTTCAATAACCCACACATTAACTGGGAGAACTACTCAAATACAAACTCCCTTGCCCAACATTTCCTACAATTTATAAACTCAAATGCCATGGATAAACTAGTCAACACCCCCACCAGAGGTGACAACATATTGGACCTGGTCATCACCAACATTGGCGACCGGTGTTCCACACCAGAGGTCAACCCCCCACTGGTTAGATCTGACCATAAACTAATCACTCTGGATATCCACATTCCACCACTACTCCCAGTCAAAGAAACCACCATGAAAAACTTTTCAAAAGCAAACTTCACGTTACTTAAGACCGAGGTGGGAAGTTTCAAAGCCCTCATGCTAAAAATGCTGTCCAAGCTGCAAAATCCTTTACTAATGCACTCTATGGGCACCTACATGAATGCATGGATCGTGCTATCCCAAACAAAATGAAGACTCACTCCTCCAAAAAAATGAAACCAGTTTGGTGGACCCCTGCCATAAACAAGCTATACAATAGAAGGAGAAAACTAGTACAGAAAAGAGTAAAATCCCAAGAAGGGAAGACATCCCTGATCAGTATCAGCAAGAAACTATGTTCCCTCATAAAATCATCCAAGGCTAGCTTAGTAAGAAAAATTGCCATGGACTCCAAAGATAACCACAAGGCATTCTTTAGCTATGTCAAGAATCTAAGTGGCAATTCTCAGATCTGCTCAAAGTTAGTGCAGAATGGCAAAAAATACACTTACCCGACCAATTTAGACAACATCCTGGAAGACAGGTTCAATGCAAACTTCACCCCCCTCTCACCCCCAAAAGGGCCCATGACTATACCAGAAGAATGTAGTGCCCCTGAACTCACAGACACTCTGGTCAAAACAGCCCTCTCCAAAGCCAAAAATACAGCATCAATGGGATCGGACAGTGTCCCAGGCTGCGTCCTACACAAGCTCAAAGATGAATTAACCCCTCACATAAACACACTGTTTAAATTCAGCCTCTCCACAGGCTACATGCCCACAGAGTGGCACACAGCAATGGTTATTCTGCTCCACAAAGGTGGAGCCAAAACAGACTCTGGGAACTAAAGCCCTATAAGCCTGACTAGCTTGGTCTAAAAAGCTATGGAGCGCATCATCATGGATCTCATCAACAGAGATATAGGAAACCTCCAAATACTGGACCCTACCCAGTTCGGCTTTGTTAAGGGCAGATCATGCCTCCTAAACCTGGTGGACTTTTTTGAGACAGTTACCAAGGCTATAGATGAGAGAAAGGTGTTACACACTGCCTAACTAGACCTCACAAAGGCCTTCAACACCATTCCCCACTCAGGTATTATAGACAAGCTCACCAACCTGAACATAAACCCCTATGTCACAAGATGGGTTGCCAACTGGCTCACAGACAGAACCCACATGGTAAGAGTTATGGGAGCTAGGTCTGACTCTAAACCAGTTACAAGAAATCCTCAATTGTTTATAATAAAAACAATCAAAATTATTTTAAGGGACAGGACAAGCATATGCAACAAAATCAGGGACAAATAAATATTGAGTACAGTTATTCAGCTGTCCTAAATATCTGGATCCCAGCCAGTAACATTATCTAAAAACAAAACTGCCTCATGTACATGGACAACCATCTACTATTACCATGTACAGACACAATTTGTGAGAGATGCAATTACATTAAGAACCTAGAGTCTATGCTCTCCCTCTCACAAGTCAGTATATCTGGCACTGAGAAGGTTGCCAACACAATCACTACACCTCAAACACCACCCACAACTACACAACACTCACCAACATATGCGGAGGTTCTCAACAAAAACAAACCCAAACAAAGGAGACCTCGGAGGCAAAAACACACGCAAAATCCACAACCCTCCATACCACATACCACGCATAGTCCACACACCTGTGCCTCGCAGCCACTAAGGCCTAACCATAAACCCAACATATTAGTCATAGGAGACTCCATTGTGAGATACACAGATGTGCCTCACACCAGGCTGGATAAGGAGAAAGTCATGGTTAGTTGTTTGTCAGTTGCCAGAATCAGCCATATCACACATACACTCAAGTCTCTGAACAACAGGTACTGTTATGACTCTGTCATAGTCCATGTTGGCATGAACTACTTGAGATTATATGAAGAGAGACATGATTGAGCTCACTGAATATGTGTCCCAGGCAGGTATGTCACTAACCTAAAGCAGCATTCTACCATCACCCAGAATGATGCCTCAATACAAATACCCATATTCAATCTTATAAATCAGGCACTTTGCCTGATGACCTAAGTGACCACTGTCTCACCTATGTAATCAAGCTCAAAGTAGACTGCTCCTACCAACCCACCTATAGAACATTAAGAAACAACAAGAATTTTATTCTCACCCAGTTTCAAAATGAACTTAAGGCATGCAACTGGTCAGTACTAAAAAGTCTCCCCCTAGATGAAGCAATAGCATACTTTAACACAAAATTCCTTGCTATGCTTAACTCCCATGCTCCCACCCAGTTTATTAGAACCAAAGTTAATACTGTACCATGGCTTTCTAAAGATACCAAAACCAAAATTTCCCTCAGAAACAAAGCATGGGCCACCTACCAAAAAACAAAAGCGCCACTTGATCAACTAAGATTCAGGCAGCTAAGGAATGACGCCAAAAAATCCATAACCTTAGACAAAAAGAACCACTACTACCATGTACTGCAAAAACACCAAAACAAACCTCAAAAGTTCTGGGCAAGAATAAACAAACTACTCCACCCAGGTCAAAATGCCACTCCACCCCCCTCAGCTTCCCAACAAAAATCCCCAGTAGACATTGCTAATAACTTCAACAGCTTCTTCACAGAGACTATCCAGTCTCTAGCCAGTCAACTCTCTCCCAATGGCTCTAATTCTAATGTAGCAACACCCAGTACCCAAACATACTTTAACTTCCAACCTTTTCCTACTCAACTTATTCATGATCTACTTAAGAAACTAAGACCCACCACCCTGGCTGCTGACCTGCTCCCAGCAGACTATCTGCAAAAGGCTGCTAATACCATAGCATACCCCATCTCATGCTTGATCAACAGAGCTATATCTGATGCTACTGTACCCACTATATGGAAAACCTCCCATGTCATACCTCTCCATAAAGGAGGCAATTCCACTGAACTGTCAAACTTTAGACCCACAGATATTCTGTCACCTCTAGCTAAAATTATGGAGAAGTGGGTACACATACAGCTCATGCACTACCTCACACAGAACAAGCTGTTGACCAACTTTCAGCAAGGCTTTAAGCTACATCACAGTACTACTTCTGCCTTCCTCTCTTTCTCTAATGTCATTAACCACAACCGCAATAATAACAAACTATCCTCAGCACTCTTTCTAGATCTGTCCAAGGTTTTTGACATGGTTGACCACAAAATGCTTATAAATGCCTTGAAGGCCTTCTCCTTAAATAACCATGCAATCCAATGGTTTCAATCCTACCTGCAGGGTGGTCAACAGGCAGTCCTATGGCAGGACAAGCTACCATCTCTCCTACCCATCACATTAAGAGTCCCCCAGGGCTCGATACTAGGACCCCTTCTTTTCTCCGTCTTTATCAATGACCTTCATTCAGTCATCTCAGATGCTACCTGCATTCAATATGTGGATGACTCCACCTTGATTTGTTCTGACACCTCACCAGCTACTTTACTCACATTAACACAAAATACCTTCAATACAGTGGAACAATGGCTCTCCAATCAACATCTAATCCTAAACCCCAACAAAACTAAGTTGCTCCTCTTCTCCCCCACATGCAGGACCCCCCCCTGCCATCCTTCAACATAACTGCTAACAATGGCACTATCATCTCCCCAGAAGCCCAAACTAAACTACTGGGTGTCATAGTTGATAACAACCTGAAGTTTGATACGCATATCAATCAAACTATCAAAACCATTAATAAAAAACTTGGCTCTCTTTTCAGAATCAAACCTTTCCTTACCTCAGTTGCTAGAACTGCAATTGCCCGTTCCCATCTGCTATCAACTCTTCTCTACACCTCACCTCTATTCTCCAAGTTAAACAAAACCGATCTTAATAAACTATCATCCTGCTATAACCACATTGCCAGATATGCTACTGACACAGCCTACTGGACACGCCACTGTTACAACCTAAATCAACTAGGATGGCTTGAACTGCCAAGCCTACTGCAGTTCAACCAGCTAATAGTGCCACATAAAGTCCTTTACCAACCAGAAAATACACCTGAATTAAAAAGTATTATCAGCCCCTACACCAGCACCCGGCCACTGTGATCATCCACTAGACTCCTAGTTCAAACATATAAATCCAACTACTCAGCTGGGGACTCTCTGTTTGCCAACTCTGTTGGAAAAATATGGAACAGACTCCCAGCTGACTTGACCCTAGAACCCTCACTAACTCAATTCAAAAAGAAACTCAAGAAATACTTCAAAACTCATTGGTTATGTCCTTGCACTAACCCTGACTAGTGACCTCTCTATTTCTTAGGTACCTTACCTTCAACTATTTCTAACTTTTTTCTACCACTCCATTTCAGGAAGGGTCAATTGTATAACTGCTGCCCAGTGTGTCTTAAACCTGAATGTAATGTTATGTATGTTTAACTTTGAAAATAATGTTATGTTTTGTAAAGTGTTTTATAATAAGTTAGTACTATATGTGCTAAATGCTGGTATTGCTTATGACTGTAATCTGCTTGAAACTAGCATTTACTAAATGTTCAATGTGAATTATTATCTTGGAGCTTTCCTCCCCGGGCCTCCGCTGAAAATGGACATGTATCCAGTTGGACTGTCCCGGTCAACAAATGTAAAATAAATAAATAAATAAATAAAATAAATAGAAAATGATTGACTTTAGGGTGGCTGCGGTGGTGCAGTGGTTAGCATTGCCACCTCACAGCAAGAGGTCCTCCGGTTCGATCCTTGGCTGGGGTGCCTTCTGTGCAGAGTCTGCATGTCCTCCCTGTGGTCATGTGGGTTTACTCTGGGTGCTCCGGTTTCCTCCCACATCCCAAAGACATGCTGTAGGTGGATTGGCACTCTAAATTGGCCCTAACCATGAGCATGTATGTGCCTTCTGTGGAAGGTTGGACGCCGGGCTGGCAACTCGACACCATGAAACTCCACTGCCAATCATGAGCGGACGGGTGATCCGCTGTCGCATCCCCTAACTGGGAAAAGCCAAAAGAAGAAGAAAATGATTGACTTTAACAATTGGCTTAGTTTCTGGTGTCATTCCAGGGGGATCCTGTACCTGACAACCTGGGAAGTTATGATCAACAGACCATGATGCTTTGCAAGAGATGACCTGCATCTGTCTCACTTGGGCTTCAGGCTTCTAGCAAAGGCCCTTGCCTCCCCATAGTGCAAAGTCATTAGGTCGATATTACCAACATAAAAATTTAAACAAAATGCAAATTAAAGGTCATGCTGTTAAATGTTAGGAGTCTAAACATGAAACTGCACTCATTGCAAGCATTCTTAACCCCAGAAGATGCTGACATTTGTGCAGTCACAGAAGCATGGTTCAAAGCTGTGGAGATCACCCCAGGCTTACCTGCTTTCTCATCCTATCATACATTCAGACCCCAAACTGTGGGCAGCAAAGCCAAAGGAGGTGGAGTTTCAATATATATTAAAGACACATACACCTCCAGGCTGGTCAAATGGTTTGATGCAGAAGAGACACTCCAGATGCAGTTAAGCATTGACAAGACCCCTATTCAAATCATAGCTAGCTACAGGCACCCAAATTTGACTCAAGATGCCCACTCCACCTATCTGGACCTCTTCAAATCTATCAAGATTCAACCCTTTACCTGATCCTGGGCATACCTCTCAACCTCTCAGAGCAAAAGATCTGGACAAAGCCTAAAATGATGGGGGGAGAAATAGGGATAGATTTTAAATATTGTTCTTACAAACTTAGAAAGTAGATAGAATAATAGGTTTTCCATTAGCATGAATTTTCTGAAGGGCATGGAGTCTTAAACTGAAATGTTTGTCATTATTTAATGACTTCAATCCTCAGCTATTTGCCAGAAAGGTACAGATTTTAGGAGGAACACACCAAAAATATGAGGCAAAAAATCTGAACATTCTGCAAAAATCTGTACATTTAAGAGGTGTGATCCTGGGCGACTTTAACTACCCAATCATAAATTGGAAAAACTACTCATGCCAGAACACAAATGCCCAGAGATTCCTCAATTTTATCAATGCAAATGTCTTGGAACAGCTAGTCGATACCCCCACAAGAGGTAATAATATCTTGGACTTGGTATTAACCAACATGAGTAACCACTGCAGCACCCCTACAATATCATCCTCCCTGGTAAGATCCAACCATAAAGCGGTCACTTTTGAAGTCACCATCTCCCCTGAACCCCCCTATAGCTAGGGTCAAACGAAAAAACTTCTCCAAAGCTGACCATAACCTCCTGAGGGATGGTATACACAGCCCCTCCCCCTCTGTAGGAACTGGCACCAATGTCCAAATCTACATCAAAGTATTATACAGGCATTTATATAGATGCATGGAATCAGGAATACCCAACAGGACAAAATATTCCTCCTCATGGAAGAATAAACCTGTCTGGTGGACATTTGCAATAAATAAACTATATAACAAAAGGAAAGAAATTGCTGTCCAGGACCAAGGAGGAGCAGGTGCCCAACTGGAAGCAATCTCTCCTTACACTGAACAAGCAAATACGAGCACTGGTTTAA
The DNA here is from genome assembly GCF_019279795.1 of Protopterus annectens. NCBI lineage: Eukaryota > Metazoa > Chordata > Ceratodontiformes > Protopteridae > Protopterus > Protopterus annectens. Next base: position 726,083,992 of record NC_056725.1, on the reverse strand, counting down.
TATTCTAAAGCTAGCTTCGAGTCCAAATTGGCCACATCTATTAGAGACAATCATAAGGCCTTCTTCACATATGTCCGCAATCTCAAAGGAAGCACCCAGATCTGTTCAGAATTGGTGGTCAAGGACACCACATACACAAATGCTGTAGATATAGCCAACCTACTGGCTGACAGATTCAGTGAAAACTTCACACCTCTGTCTCCCCCATCAGGAAATCACCAGTATCTGCCCCTCGCCTTATCTCTAGGGAACAGGTCATCACTGCCCTCTCAAAGGCAAAAAGTACAGCCTCAGTGAGACCCGATAACATCCCAGGCTGCATCCTACATGAACTCAGGCATGAACTTGCAGCACCATTAGGCACCCTATTCAACCAAAGCCTGAGCACCGGCTTTGTCCCAGCTGAGTGGAGGACAGCCACTGTCATCCCTATACACAAAGGTGGAGTGTCCACTGATCCAGGAAGTTATAGATCCATCAGCCTAACTAGCCTGATCTGCAAGGCCATGGAATGGATTATCATTTTATTCATTTATTTTATTTTATTTAACATTTGTTTACTGGAAAAGTGAGTCTTGGAATGAAGCCCATTGTCAGTGGATGCCCAGGGAGAAATGCTCCAGATGCATATCTTTGTAATGTGGGAGGAAACCAGAGTACCCAGAGAAAAACCCACATGAATGCATGGAGGACATGCAGACTCCGCACAGAAGGCACTCCAGCCAAGAATCAAACTGGAGAACCCCTTGCTGTGAGGCAACAATGCTACTGCTGCACCACTGTGCCGCAATCATGGACCTCATTAACAGGGACATTGGCAGCCTCCAAACACTCAACCCCACACAGTTTGGCTTTGACAAGGGGATGTCATGTCTGTTAAAGTTGGTAGACTTTTTTGAGACAGTCACCAATGCCATGAACAATAGAAAGATAGTGCACACCACCCACCTTGACCTGGCCAAAGCCTTTGACATGGGTCTATATTACAATGTCAAACTAAAACAAGTTTGAACATTGTAATATTGAACCCTAAATTCCAAAAGTTGAAAACAGCGAACCAACGGCACATTGACTTTTTTCCCAGGGAAAAAAATCGGTGGGCCGTTTTCGGGGCTTTGCTATTTCCTCCACTTTGGTGCAATCTCAGAGTTGGTATATTTAAGTGGGGGTGTGTGGATGGCACAGCCCCCCATGTTGGGGGTGTGGGGCAGAAGCTCCCCACTTTAGTTTAAGTTTAAGGCTAATTTTGTTTTTGTGACAGAACAGCGATTATTTTTCCCTGGGAAAAAAAATCACTGTTCTGTGTTTTTGGTTTTGTTGCGTTTCAGACTTTAGGATTCGATATTACAACAATCAAACTTTTGTTAGTTCGACGTTGTGATATAGACCTCTTTGACACTATTCCCCACTCAGTCATAATAGATAAACTCTCTCAACTAGGCATCAATCCATATGTTACCAGATGGGTAGCAAACTGGTTCACTGATAGAACCCACCTAATCAAAATAGGGGAAGCCACCTCAAGCAGTAGACCTGCAATGAGCAGTGTACCCCAGAGATCAGTCTTGGGGCCTCTGTTTTTTGAGATATACTTCTCTGAGGTGCAGGCCCAAACCAGTGGACTATGGCTGACCAAGTTTGCAGATGACTGTAAGCTGGGCGGGCCCATCAATTCCCCAAGTGATGTGGAAGTCCTCCAACAGGGTCTCACCCAAACAAATGACTGGTGCCAGAAACATGGCCTCATGCATCATCATCCCCTTTGTGGAGAGTGATGTACCCACATACTATCACATTAATAACAATGTCCTAAGCACACAATCACTCTTGAGGGATTTGGGCACCCAGGTTGATAGTAACCTGACTTTTGACCACAATGTTGCTTCCATTGTATGGAAAGCTTTCTACATGGCCCATCTCATAAGTAAGGGTATCTCATCCAGGGACAAGAAGGTCATAACATCCCTGTATTCTTCTTTTATAAGGCCAGATATTGAGTATAATGCCCTTTTCAGCATGTACCTCACAAAGCACATGAAGCAACTGGAGAGACCACAGAGGTTCTTCACCAGGAGAATCCAGGGCCTCAAACATCTACCCTACACAGACAGGCTAAAATTCCTGTCCCTCTACTCAATTTCATACAGACTCCGCAGAGGTGACCTCTGTCTGGCATACAAAGCAATCTCAGACCCTGCTTTGATGGGACTGCTGCATATCTGCAAGTCAAGCTCCACTTGAGTAACCCGCCACATGTGCGACCTCAACCTGATCTGTGACATCAATAGGACATGTTGGCAGGACAGATTTGTGTCCCAGAGACTCCCCCATCTCTGGAATAGACTCTCTCTCTCTCCACGTCAAGCAGAGTACCTCATTATCCCTTTTTAAGCACAACCTGGATAACTGGATGGGAAACAAAAAATACACCCCTGGGATTCCACCTGTGTCCCTGCTAGACAGAGGCTTTGGATGCTGACTTGTACAAACATGGGCTAAACTCTTGGCTAAGCTTATAAGGGCCTCAGGCCAATAGCTTAGCAACTTCCTATGATCCGATGAACTTACTTCACAGCTTTATCTTCATGCCAAAAATATTCACACATAGGTGAAAATTTGTAGGCTACTTGCTCCAGCCCAAACATGATCTGTCTGATTTGTTTTCCTGGTAAATAATGGGTGGAGAAGAGCAGGAAGTCAACAAATCGAATGACCAACATCTACAAACACTTCTTACCTAGAGCACTGCAGCTGCTGTGTCTAAAGGAACAGAGGTTTTGTGTGCAGTGTATGTATTTTCTTAAAGTTAAGAGATGACACATTTCTTATTGCAAGAAAATAAACACTTAAATTATCCTTAATTCACATATTTTGCCTTCCATGGAACTAAAGCACAACAACCTAGATCACTTTTTTTATAAAATGTTTTCTTGCTATCCTTTCTCAATTCCCCAGCTGTTGTCTTCTGTACTACAACTTTCCATGCAGTCCCTCATCCAGTATTTTCTATCAGTGACATACCATGTTTTAAATTTCCCATAATTCCATTCATCCTAGCCCTCAGGCTAGTCAGTCTCACATCACCATGTTGCACTTCTACAAATGGAAAAGAAAAACAACAAGTTTTGTACAACAAACCCACCTTTTTCACTGAATTATATACCATATCCTGAATACCCTGATTCACTGAACTTAAATTTAAATTTATGACATAAACTGAGATAACTCTTAAGCGTTAAGCCATCAGACTCAAAATTAACAATACAGCGATATGTTTAACTGGGTCTACCTGACAACGCCGAAAGCTGACAATGCTGACAATGAGAACACCGACACCAGAAGATCAAAAACTGAGATGACCGACGGATGAAAACCCCGACGCTGAGAACACCGACATGTGAAAAGGCTGTGTAAGTACGCGGTAGTGACGGACGTTAGGGTTAGGGTGCGAGTAAGGTAAGTGTGCGATATTGATGGACTCTAGGGATAGGGGTGGGTTAAGTGAGTTAGGGTTAGGGCGCGGGTTAGGTGAGTGTGCGATAGTGACAGTCTTTAGGGTTAGGGGCGGGTTAAGTGAGTTAGGGTTAGGGCACGGGTTAGGTAAGTGTGCGAAAGTGACAGTCTTTAGGGTTAGGGGTGGGTTAAGTGAGTTAGGGTTAGGGCATGGGTTAGGTGAGTGTGGGATAGTGATGGACCTTAGGGTTAGGGTTTGGGTTAAGGTTGTAGATAGTTGTGTATGTAAGGTTTAGTGTGGGTTTGTAAGGATTTTGGTGTGCTTGTGTTGTGTGTGTGCTTTTTGGACAGGGGATTTGTTTTGTTTGTTGATTGTCGGGATTATGGTGTGTCGGGCATGTGAGATTTCGTGTTTGTGAACTTTCGGTTATGTGGTGTCGGTGATTTCATTGTTGGTGTTGTAGTGCGTCGGTGTTGTCAGGTAGACCCGTTTAACTATACCAGATGTGAAAATGCCCTGAGAAAGTGCATGACTTTCAATGACTTCTGATGAGTACATTTGATGAGCTCTGATGGAGCCTCCTGCAACCCATTAAAACTTAAAACAAAATCCCCATATTCTGTTATAATTCTTAAGTCACACATTTCTCCTATCCAGCCCACTTACTCACATCTTTACACTTCCTTCAGTTTATCCTAGCATCTCCTTTTTTAAAGTTTTACTACATACCAGAAACAGTCCTACCACATCCTCTTCACTTTTAGCCAACTGACAAAAATCAGCCTTATTAGGGGCATAATTTTCTACTTCCCTTCCTGATGCATAAAACAAGCCCTATAAATTCCTCTACATGTTCTACATGCAAAATTAGACATAGAGAGTATGCCTAGTCATCTTAATGTAGAATAACCTGCCCATCTTCTATTACAGGATCATAGATTTGTAGGTGTTTACTAAACTAATGACCACAAGGGCCTTTTTAAGCCTAGCCATGCATCCCAAATCTCTTACAGGTTCTCATAACCGAGCTAGGTGTAAGCAGAGGCTTGGGACATGAACCATTTACAGGCTACCTGTGTCCATTAGAGTCATTGGTGCCAAACCATGGGTGAATTTCCTTATCCCATCCAATTGTCCAAATTACACTTGAATTGGTTAGGGAGGAACTCTGCTTCACATGGATGGGAAGCCTGTTCCATAGGCATGGTAGTCTCTGGGATATATATCTGTCTCTCCGACAGGTCCTATTTATATCACAGGCAAGGTTTAAGTCTTTAGAATGGATAATTCTGGTGCTGTTTGTTTTGCAGATATGCAGGGGGTCCATCAAAGTAGGGTCTGACAATTCATTGTATGCTGGGCATAGAGTTCCCTTCAACAGTCTGTAGGAGACAAAATACAGGGATAGTGCTTTGAAGTGGTCTGCAGAAGACATGTTACTTGCACCCTGTATTCTTTTAGTGAAGAACCTCTGTCGACATTCCAATTGTTAGATATATCTGATAAGGTACATACCAAAGGGGGCACTGTATTCAATGATAGATCTGATAAATGCCGAATACAGTGGAACAGTTACTTCCTTGGACCTTCATGCCATACCTTTGTTTACAAGTTGCACAACATAGAATGATTTCCTCACTACTGTAGACATGTTGTGGTCAAAGGCTAGATTACACTCTATGTGTGTCCCCAAGTCACTGATTACTGGCTCCACTCTTAGGGGTGTGTTGTCAATATGATAGTTACCAGGAGTGGATAACTTCCCAAAGGATACAATTATGCATTTCTTGGCATTTAGTTTTAGTCCATGGCTCTGACACCAGTTGTTTGTGTCAGCCCCTACTGCAGAACATTTGTGCCAGTGTGAGATTCAACAACAGTTCCTAATTTGCAATCATCTGCAAATTTAGTGAGACAGAGACCACTGACATTGGCCTTGACTTCTGAAAAGTAAATGCCAAAAAGGTTCAGTCTCAGGACAGATTCCTGATGGACTCCCCTTGTGACTGGCCTCTTTGTGGACTCCCCATTTCTAACTTCCTGGGTTCTGTCTGTGAGCTAGCTTTCTATCCACCGGGTGACATAAGGGTTTATACCTACATCTTGAGTGTGTCAACAGTGCCTGAATGGGGTATTGTGTCAAATGCCTTGGCCAGTTTAATGTAAGCAGTCTGAACCATTTTGTCCTTATCCATTGCTTTGGTGACCTTCTCAGAGAAGTCCACCAGGCTAAATAGGCATAACCTGCCCTTGGCAAAATCAAGCTGGGTTGGGTCCAATGTCTGAAGGTTTCCTATGTATTTTATCATTTTCATGATAACTCTTTCCATGGCTTTGCATATGAGACTAGTGAGACTTATTGGTCTGTAGGATCCAGGCTCTGTAGATAGCCCAGCTTTGTGCAGAGGGATGACTGTTGCTGTTTTCCACTCATGAGGCACGGCACAAAGTTTGTTTGGAGGCTACAGTTAAATAGCAATTCCAGAGGTCCTGACAGGTCACGTTTCATGCTATTTAGAAGGCATCCTGAGATGTTGTCTGGGTCCATTGATGCAGTGTTCCTGGCCTTAGAGAGAGAACTTGTTCCCTAGTGATAGCAGGGGGAGTTACATTTAATGGTATTTTCTGAGGGAAGATTGAGAGGGAGAGAGAGGGGCAAAGTTGGAGCTGAATTTGTTCACCAGTAGGTTTGCTATATCTTCTGGCTCATTACAGGTGGCCCCAGTAACAATGAGCTCTGCACACAATTGTGCATTGCCTTTGACATTGTGGACATAGCTAAAGAATGTCATGTGGTTATCCTTGGCCTGGGAGGACAACTTTACCTCAAATTTGGCTTTTACAGACTTTATTTGTCCTCTGAGTTGTTTAATTTGACAAGAGTGCTTATATCCTGCTAGGAGCTGCACCACCTAATTTTTGCCATGATTTTCTTCCTTCTGTTATACAGCCTACTAATGTTGTGATTCCACCAGGGTGGCTTGTTTTTTTGAGATAGTTACATCTCTTGCTTTGCACATCTGTCTCTATGCAGCTATTAACATGCATGTATAGGGCTTCTGTGAACAGTTCCATGTAGACAGCAGTGTTCTCAGGATTTATGGGGCTTGAACATTTGCCAGGTTATCACTTATTAGTAGAAAGTTAGCCTTAGAGTAGTTCCTGAATATTCCAGGGTTAGCTGAAGTTCCAAGTTTTATTTTTACTTCAAAGGAGACCATTTTGTGGTCTGACTTTACCAGAGAAGACATTATACTAGTGAGGACCAAATCCAGTATGGTTGCACCCATGGTTGGTGTACTGACAATCTGATCCAGGGAGTTTGTGTTTATAAAATCCATGCATCTCAGTACCTGTACGTTTGGTGTCATGTGTGATTCCCAGTTATTAGTAAGGTAATTAAAGTTGCCCATGAATATGGTATTGGCTTGGATTGTGAGTGTTTCTAATAGGTTTAAATACATGGTATGGGTTGCCTGGGTCATAGAGGGGGCCATAAAGCTTGCAATAAAGTGGTATGGGATTTTTCCTATGGTGATTCGAATGTAGAGGAGCTCATGCGTATTGTCCTATCTGACCAGACTTGAGGTATGACTATCTGAGTGGTCCTCATTTCTGGAGGATTTAATGCTGTTATACCTCTCAATTTTTCATGTATCCTGGACCTTGCCAAGATGTGGGACACCTAAAAATGCCATGCTGTGTTGGCCAAGAATCAAACCTGGGTTTTCTGTCACTAAACCACCAATGCCATTAATGGAAATGTTTACTTCATTCTAGTATACAAACCCCTTAACCATCTTGTAAAACTCTCATGTATCTGTAATTTATCTAAATTCCTCGATAAAATACACTGATCCACATTATCTGATTTTTTTTTTATTTTATCTGATGAAAAGAAACATACCCATTTATCTGTAAATCTATCTGTTCACTGTCTCTAACTTGCTAATGCAAAGTTCCTTGACTTTGTTAACTCAAACGCCCTGAAACAAATTATTCATAGCCTGACAAGAGGAACAAACATTCTAGATTTGGTCCTCACTAACATGTCAAACAGATGCACTGCCACAAATGTCAGACCTTCATTAGTACAAACTGACCACATATCAGTCACCTTCAAGCTGACACTAACACCAGAACTCACAAACAGTAAAATCAGACAAAAAAAGTTCACCAAGGCAAACTATACCCTCTTAGGTGAATGTACAAATGCAATCCAAGCCCCATCCCCAGATGGAAGTGGTAACTACACCAAGTCTTACACTAAAGCCTTGCACAATCACTTCCATAAGTATATAGACTTGGCTGTACCAGAAAGAATCAAAGCCAGAGCCCCAAGTAAAACCAAGCTGCCATGGTGGACATCCAGCATCAACATACTTTACAATAAACACAAAAGGTTGCTGTCCAAGAAACCAAAGGCAAGACCCCAGCAATGGAAAAGCACCCTCCTCAGCCTCGAGAGGCAAATAAGACATGTCAAATCCTCTAATGGCTTCTTTGAGAAAAACATTGCAAACACAGTCAAGTTGTACCATAAGGCCTTTTACAGCTATGTTCGTAGTCTAAAAGGTAGGACCCAAGCATGTGCAGAACTAGCAACTAACGGCATCACACACACTGATTCCAACAGAGATAGCAAACCTGATAGTGCATAGATTTGGTGAAAATTTTACACCCTTATCTCCTCCAAATTTACACAAATCTTCCCCCAAACTCCCCCTCACCCTACATATCTGAAGAGCAGGTCATCAAAGCCTTGTTCAAGGCAAAAAAACAGCTTTTATGGGACCAGAAGGCATCCCAGGCTGTATTCTAAACAAGCTAAAAAATGAACTAGCATCACCATTAAGTACCTTTTTCAATCATAGCCTAACCGCTGGCTTTGTTCCTGTGGAACAGAGGACAACAACAGTTATTCCCCTCCACAAAGGAGGCCTAGTAACAGACCTGGGGAATTACAGACCTATCAGCCTGACCAGCCTCATCTGTAAGACCATGGAATGTATCATTATGGACCTCATAAATAAAGAAATAGGCGACCTCCAAACCCTGGATCCAACCCAATTCGGCTTTGTGAAAGGCCAGAACCTGCTGTTAAATCTTGTGGATTTCTTCAAAAATGTGACCAGGACCATTAACACAGACAAATCTGTGCACACAGTATACTTTGACTTGGTAACGACATAATCCTACTCTCAGGCATTACCGATAAACTTAGCAAGCTGAATATAAACCTCTTTGTTGTAAGACGGGTTGCCAACTGGCTCACAAACCAGACACAAGCTATCAAAGTAGGTGACTCCACATCAACCAGCAGACCTGTCACCAGTGCGGTGTCAGAGGGGGTCAGTACTGGGCCCCCTACTGTTTGGTATATACTTCTCAGAAGTTCAGGTCAAAACTAAGAGATTCTGGCTGACCAAGTTTGTGGATGACTACAAACTGAGTGCAAATGATGTCAGCGTACTCCTGTAGGGTCTTACTCAGACCAACAACTGGTGTCTTAGTCACAGTCTCAAACTGAATGTGAAGAAATGCATCATCATTCCCTTCAGCACAAGCAATGTCCCTTCACACTATCAAATCAATAATAATAATACCCTAAGTACCCGTGAAGTGGTAAGGGATCTGGGATCACAAGTTGGCTGTGACCTCAACTTCAATCACCATGTGTCTACTGTAGTAAGGAAGGCTTTCTATGTAGCACACTTGATTAGTAAAGGCATCACCTCCAGAGCAAAGGAGGTTATAAGCCCTCTATACTAGGCACTAATCCGGCCCATAATTGAGTATAACTCCTCATTCAGCATATACCGTGATCTGGGATCACAAGTTGACTGTGACCTTAACTTGCCAAAATGTGTCTACTGTAGTAAGGAAGGCTTTCTATGTGGCACACTTGATTAGTAAAGGCATCACCTCCAGAGCAAAGGAGGTTATAAGCCCTCTATACTCATCACTAATCCGGCCCATAATTGAGTATAACACCCCGCTCAGCATATACCATACAAAGCACCTGCAGCAATTGGAGAGACCTCAGAGGTTTCTAACAAAGAAGATCAAGGAACTCCAGTATGTGCCTTACACAGACCAACTAAAGTCCCTGTCACTATACTCTGTATCATATAGACTTCTTTGGGAGACTTATGCTTAGCTTGCAGAGCAATCTCAGAGCCAAACCTAATGAACTTGCTGCATGTTTTATCACATATTGCACTACTTAGTTATTGTCTTAATATTTGTAACCAGTGTTCCATTTTGTAATTCTGTTTAATGTGTACTGTGAAGCTTTTTTCCATGGGTCTCCACTGAAAATGGGCTCATACCCAGTCAGACTTTCCCGGTAAACAAATGTCAAATAAATAAATAAATAAATATCCATAAATCAAACAGGGCTAATGTTACCAATTCCAGGGACTTAAATATGTCTTGTGACTTAAATAGGACATGCTGGATGGACAGATTTGTCTGCCAGCGACTGCCGCGTTTTTGGAATAGGCTGCCAATTCATGTGAAACACAGCACCTCTATAACACTGTTCAAGAAGATTCTGGAAGAGTGGATGGGGCAATGTAAATTTTAATCAGGGATAGTGCCCACAACCCTCCTGGACATAGGCAGTTATTGCTAAATGCAGTCTTAGGTATTGACTCGCATTTATATGGTATTACCATTGGGATGAAATGGCTAGGCTTGAAATAACCTCGTGGTCAATTAGCTTAGTAATCTCTTATGATCCTATGACCTTATTCTGTATTTTTAAGTACATTTAACACCCTACTTACCTTCTATCGCAGCCATTCCCATTATCCTTTCTCCATTTTCCCCAAGCATTCTTGAATGTCTCTTTGTTTTTTCTCTCAACACATTCAAGTACAATATTTCATGGGTCTACAAGCCTTTCTTTGAAGAATTACTTTTGGAGATTCAGTCAATAGTTTGCCTCTTTAATACCCTACCTGTGACCCCCTCTTTCCCTGTCTTTCATGCTCATTGTAAACCCTTCACATCCCTCTGATAAGGTTTTGTGAACCTGTATCATTTCCCCCTCAGTCTTCTAGTTTCAACACCGTCTCTTATTTACTAGTCATATCCCTTCCCCTGTATCTCACTGATATTTTGTTGTCTTTCCTCTAGATTCCATCCAGTAACCTGTTGTTCTTTTCCTTGCAAGTTCTCAACAACTGCGCACCATATTCAAGAAATGGTCTGACCAAAGTCTATAATAATAAAATATAATAATGAAGTCTACTTGTTAACCACATAAGCCTCTGGGCAAACAGTCCCTGTTCAGAGGTTACCCAGTTGCAATGACTGGTTAAATGGCTTGCTTAGAGTTGTGAGGTAAGTAAATGGAGAATGTGGCAATTAATCCCAGGACTGTTACATAGTCTATGTCTAACAGCACATAATTTTAAATCTCTTTGTTGCTGGATTCTATCCCTCTAGGAAATAAACTCCAGTATCTAGCATCCTTTTTGTTGTTGTATCTTCCCTCTGACTCTGTTCCTACTATTAGTGATTCAAATTTGATCACCATCCTAGTTTTCCTGCTCTGTATTTGTCAATCTGTCTATCTGTCTATCTATCTATCTATCTATCTATCTATCTATCTATCTATCTACCTACCTATCTGCTACCTACCTATCTGTCCCACCCTGTTGGCTATGTCACACCACATTTGTTGCAGTCCAGGGGCAGTATTTTGCAGTCATATCCACTGAACCTTAACTGCCAACTCCCTATCTGCTTGCGTAGGCTTATCACACCCCTCTCTAGATGTTTTCTGACATCTCCTATGGCTGTACCTATTTTATGTAATCAGTGAAGTGGATGATCCTTGTACCTTTTCCCCCATATATGCCTGAGAGATGCAACCTAATAAGCACTGGATCCAGGACAGACCCCTACAGAAGTCTGCTAGTCACTATTTTAATTTATGATATTGTCCTTCTCATGACAATCTTCTATGTGCTACCACCCAGCCAAGCAGAAATCCATTTCAACAGTCATGGCTCTGCCCCTGGCCTTTTTTATTTTCCTATCAACCAACTGTTTGTAATCAGGTTAAAGACCTTCATAAAGTCTAGTTAGACCATCTCTACTGGTAGCACTCTGCAAAATTCCCCTGTAATCGAGCTGTAAAACTGGATCACGTTTGACTAACTGTTTGGTCATGGGCCAAAGTTAATTGTCACCTTGGAGATTGTTCTCCTATAGCTGCTCGCCTTCCCCTCGTTATTCTCTCCACGACTTTCCCTGCTACTCATGTTACACTGACTTTGCTTGCTACTGCAGTGAGGTTAACAGGTCTGCAGTTCCTGACATATTTCCTGTTTTCCAAGTTGTACAAAGATACTTCACTTCCACTCCTCAGGCACTTCTGCACTAGTCAATTTTCTGTTAAAAATTTCTGCCAGATATCTGACAGTACACTGACCCAGTTTCCATGATTGCAGTAAATATAATTCAGAGCCATGCTATCCTCAATGAGGAAAGAAAGTACAGTTGTGTATGTAAAACTTATCATAACAGTAGATATTTGAATGATTGCTGCTACAGTAACCTTAGTTAGTTACATCGGTTATATCCTGTCAAGGATACCGACCAGCTTCCAAAGATTCAAGGCACCTTCCATGCCCTCAAACACTCAGGCAGATTGAGCTGATTGATTAAAAGGCAAGTTTGGGTGTAAAGCCTTTCAGAGTTTTATGCAGCAGAGACTGGGAGGCTGAGCCCTGAAAGCGTGAATATGTCTGAGTGTAAATCCTTATAAATAGATCTAGATAAAAACATACTTTTACAGTGAAAGAATAGCTCTTTGAGCTCTTTGAACTGAAGTATGTAGTTGACATCCCAGGACCACAATCCTGTGTGAAAGAGTCAAGAAAGACTTTTCAATGTTCTCTAGGAATCTCAGTTTATGTAAGAGATCTCTCACACAAGAGACAGATTCCTACACTTTCAGACAGTTTCTGCAAAGATATGCAAGTCATCTGAATATGAAAAAAATGTGGATAATTTGCAGCCTACAATGAACTATAACTTTGTGAATACTATTGGTGCAGTGAATAGTCCAAAGGGTAAGGCAGAGAACTGATAATGTGATCCAGACACACAAAACATTAAGAAACATCTGAAGTCTGGAAGACTAAGATTTCGACTAGGATACAAGCAAATTTGACCTACAGCTGACCCCTCCTCTTTAGAGGAATAAGGCAACTGGTGCAGGTTTTAGAAAAACTGTTTTATTTAGTCTTTTCAGATGCACGACCAGTCTTGCAGTCAAATCTTAGTGGTTTTACAGTGAGTTCTGCTATGGTTTTAAGGGCTTTGTGAGGGGAGGGGTCAGAATAGCCAGATGTTTTACTTAGAGGAGGTAAAATGCACCTAATTTAAATATGCCAAAATATGGGTGTGTTTTAATTGATGGAGGTCAAACACACCTCATTTGAACATGATGAAATGTCTACCAATGGAATGGGATATCCACATTGTCTAATCCTCCCCTATAGTCTTACAGTAATAGTGTCACATAACAATATCAGTTAGCCATATTCAAGATAAGTCTAACGTGTGCTTAAGTCTCTAACAGTGACTCATCCTTTTAATTGAACAAACTGTCCTGATTGAGATAGCAATTCCCTAACATTTTAACATTATTAAAATGTTTTCACCATCTAGTTTCTTCAGATCATCTAAGAAATCAATATAGCAGTGTAAATAATTATGTGTCCACCTTTTTTATCTGATCTTTTTGTAGATTTCTGGACCAATTCATGTTGTTTTCATTAAAACAGACTGTGATTTAGCTTTCTTAGCATTAAAACACTTTTGATAGAAATGCAGGTATTGAGTCCAGGTGGCTTGTAAGCATTTAGTTTGATAATCCAGCAGAGCTCCATCTTCTCTAAGATGGCATTCCTGCTGCCTTCAAGAGGCCCCATCTCTAGTTTTTTTCAGTACATGAATGGAAATTGGTGCAGCACAATGGTGCAGCGGTAGCATTGTCACTTCACAGCAAGAGGTTCTCTGGTTTGATTCTCAGATGGGGTGCCTTCTGTGTGGAGTCTACATGTCCTCCCCGCATTCATGTGGGTTTTCTCTGGGTATTCTGGTTTCCTCCTACGTTACAAAGACATGCATCTGGAGCATTTCTCTCCAGACGTCCACTGAGAATTGGCTTCATTGCAAGTCAGACTTTCCCAGTAAACAAGTGTTAAATAAATGAAAGCTGAATTTGTCATGTCAAGGGTTTTCCATTGGTTCATCAGTGGATTTCAGATCGCATTAAGTCTTATGTCTGATAAATGGTGGGCTGTTCTGGCCTTTAGTTTGTTAGCAGTTTTACCCACGTAGAAACTTTGGCAAGAGCTACACTGGGCCCTTTATGTGAAGAACTAAGTGTTGCAATCGCACCTCTTGTGACTCTTGTAAGTCTTGCTGGAGCTGGGGGAATAAAAATGATTAGAGTTACTCAGATATTTGCAGAAGGTGCAGTAGTATAATCCACATTTGAAATTCCCACTATTTTCCTCCATTCATTTGCCTTTACTATTGACCCAGTCTCTCACATTCTTTGCTTTTCTAAACACAAGAAAGGGCCCAGGTTCAAGCATTTTTCCAGCTGTTTCTTCTTAGAAATGATGATCCAGTTGTCTGTAATTACAGATTTCTTTGTAGCTAGTGGTGAATGTCAAAGCCATGCTCCTTTTTTCCTTGCATCATTTTTGTCAGTATATCTGTGTTGAAAGTCTCTACTAGTCCTATCCGGAAGTTCATTTAGGCTTGGTCATTCTGTTACTTCAGAGCTCTAATTGGCTTCAGGATGTTGTGATGCATTTTTCCTCATAGCCCCTGACAAGAAAGTCCCTTTGCAAGTTCATTAGATTGGTGAAAAAATCTTTTAATTCTTTCAAAACTCTCACGATCCTCATTCCCTGGGATTTCATAACATTCTTTTTTCTATGATTTGTGGGTGCAGGCTGCTATTGTGTAGCAGCATGTTTACTTGAGTGGGTTTCCTAAATATGTTGTAAGTTAGAGTACCCTTCCTCAGATCTTAGTTATGGTAAGTCAAGAAAGTTAACTGCTGTTTTGCAGTGGTTATGCATGAATTTTAGGAAGTTAGTAGATTGATTAATGAAGATTAAAACAAGTATTTAAGGTAGAGTATTCTCCTTTCCATATGATGAAAATCTTATCTATAAAACATAGATAACATTCAATGGAATCCTTGTCCCTACTTTGGAACACTGTCTTTTCCTCCCATTTCCCAAGGACTACATTAACCAAGCTAGGTGTATGCCAGTGATTTGTCTGTACAACTCTCCATGGAAAGTGAAACAGTTCTTACTGAGGAAGATGTCCAAAAACTCAACCAGGATCTATGTCTCTCCAGGGAGGACTGCCCTATCTTCAGATATGTTTTATTGGTGGCCTGTAAGTAGTATTGATGTGGAAGCACTGTATACAGTTCTTCCACATCTATGGTTACCAAGGTAATACTGTCACTAATGAGCATGCATTTAATCTTTTTGAGGAAATCCAAAGTGTCTAATAGAAAGTATTTATTTCTTTCTGTGAATGGTTTGATCTGAATTGAGATGTACTCTGTTACTGACCCACCACTGGCCACAACAGGTCTACATGGGGTGGGGGGTCAGCTATATTCTGATGTGACTTTGCAATTTTATAGAAGGTGGGGATCTTTGGGCAAGCTATGGTAAAAAATTCAAAGAAGTTTGCATTTAATAGATCATCTTCATACATGCTTCTGAGTTCTTTATGGATATTATTGTAAACCATTTGCTCTGTGTCTTGGTCCTTTTTTTCATAATACTTTTCATTGCTAAGCATGATTTTGATCTCGTTAAAATAATTTCCCTTATCAGCTTTCATGATTCTTCTAGACTTGTCATTGCTTGGGTTTCTTAAAGCAATAAGCTCTTCTTTGGATAAATAGTAACATTTCTTTTTGGGAGGTTTACTGAGGACTTTCTGGATGGAGGAAGATTTATGATGTGTGTGTGTGTGTGTGTGTGTGTGTGTGTGTGTGTGTGTGTGTGTGTGTGTGTGTGTCTGCCATACCTGTGAACCCCCCCAGAATTATGGACCTTAAGCACTAGACAACAGGAAATGTTAGATATTTTAGATATTACCCAATGTTACTTAAAAAGTTAATAGAACCACAGGGGTTTGAGTGCATGGCATATATGTGGGGGATGACACTAGACACCTGGAACATTACTTAATAGTATTTGCATAATTTAAAATGTTAATAGACCACCATGCTTTGCAGCATGAAAAAAATGTAAGCAGGGTAGGTGAGAACTCTAGACATTAGGAACACTTTAATAGTACCTTAAGCTACTTACCAAATTAATAAAAAAGACAGGTTTGGGGCATACACTAAAAACCATGGGCACTTTAATATTACCCTAAGCTACTTAAAAGTTGGGAGAATGGAGTTTACTAAGCAACAAGAACCCTTGGCACAGCATGTAACTCATTTAAAAGTCACTGCTTCACTCATTTGTGCTGAGGAATTGCTAAAAGAATATGTCTTTCATCAGGATATATTTTCTGAACAATAAGAAATATAAAATTATAATGTTTGGCATTATAGACTGACTGTAATGGTCTGCAATATATATATATATTCATTTGTGTAGTATTTGTTATGACATGGCAAGTATAAGAGGCAGAATCAGGAACATTCTGCAAAATCAGGAACAGTTGAGAGGGATATGGGTATGTCTATTTGGGGGTGCCACACCTCTAAACATCTTAGTTCAAGATTTCAAGACAAAGTCAGAATCAGCACTAGATGACACAAGGGAGACTTTATAAATGTTAATAAGAATCACATAAAAAGTCAATAGGGCAGCAGGTCTAAGATCACGATGCAATTTCAGAACAATAATAAGAATGATATTCTAATGTCTGTCATTATTTACTGACTGTAAACATCCATGATTTGTGAGTAGCAGGTAAAAAAGGGGCTATATTAGGAACATTGTTCCTTAAACAGAGTCAGGTAAGAGAAATGGTGGTGTGCCCTTGTGTGAGAGAATACATGATGGGGTGCCTGCTCCTCTGCAATGCATGGGCTGCCTGAGGTAATTACCACAGAAAAAAGCTGATTAGCAATAACATGCAATTCAGAGGCATGCAAATGAACAGATAATGAGATAATCATAATATCAATCACTGTTGGAGTAGCCTTAGCTGTATGGCTTATATCCTGCCAGGGATATAACCATCCAGCTTCCACAGTTTCAGGACACCTTCCACATGCCCAAACTATCAGGCAGCTTGAGCTGAACTGACTAAAAGACAAGTCTGGGTGTGAAATCCATCAGAGCTTTACTGCAGATGAAGAGTACACTTATCTGTGGCTTTTGAGGATCAGTGGTTGGCTTGTGTTTTCTTTTGTGGTGCAGATACATTTCCTTTGGGGGGAAAAACTTCCATTTTCTCAATGTTGTTGATGTTTTATTACTTTCCTCTTCAGGAAAGTTATTTTAAAGCTAGGAATGTTGTGCTCTAACAAACTGCCTCAAGACTGTACCGTACTTTTTAAACAGAGTGCTCATTTTTTCTGTCAATTTAAAATGGTGTAAACCAACTGCAAACATTTATTTTCTGTGGAGAAACTGTTTTTATTTTACTTTTGTGGGACTAGCATAGTGGTTTGAAATGCTTTTTATTGTGTTTTTCTGCAAAAAGTAACTTTTGTGGACTGGTACTGTTAACTGGCAATTGCTGCTTGTCTTTCTCAGGAAAGAGGCACCCTTTTCAGCTTGAACAGACAACCGGTCCTTCTTCCAGCCACAAAAAAAAAAAAAAAAAAAAAATAGGCTAGCAGCTTGAGGTTAGCAACTTACCTCAGCCATCTTTTAACTCAGATCCTTCTGGTGTAACAACTAAAGTCACTATGAACTAGGGCTTAGCCATGTGCTCTGCAGCTGTTGGGTCCCTCTCAGAGGGAAAGGAAGAGCCAGTCTTGTCAGCCCTGGGGGAGGGAACAGGGAAGATTTCCCTGTTGTGTCAGAATGTTATACCCATCCCCAGGGAATCTCCTGCTGGGGAAGTACTCACACAGTTGGCCTCTTTTTTCCTGTCAAAAAGAAACATCTCAAATTTCTTTAGACAGGAGTAGTTTACTGGGTTTGGCTCAGGGGTTAAGTCAGGCTAATGATCCTTCTGGTAAAGTAGTTTCTGGTAAAAGACAGTAATATTCCTCGTTTCCTGAAGAGATTCATTATTCTAAATCTGAACAGGAAGATGCAGGGACAGATGCAGGATTTTTTCCTTAGCTTTTTTATTCAGATTCAGAGGAGAGCTCAGTTTCTGATTCTCTCTGTAGGGGTTTCTCTTTCTCTGAGACTATTGCTAGAATGTGCCAGTGTTTTCAGTGGGAGAGCACTGAGGTTTCTCAGTCCCTCAGAAAATACTATGAGTTGTTATGGAAGGATTTTCCAGAACCTACACCCATTCCTCCCATTCTGTCTACTTAATGGATATGTGTGTTACTGCTTTCACTTTTCCTGTTAGTCAGCCAGTTGTCCCTAAAAAGGCAGAAAGATTTATAAAACTTCCTCAGTCTTTTACATTTTTATACACTGTTGCCAAACCTGACCCAACAGTTATATCTATAGTTGTTCCCACTGCTGCTAAGCACTTAGTCAATAACAATCATAGTCTTTCTGATAAGGATGAAAAATTATTGATAGGTATGGGGAAAATGTATACTTCTACAACTTTGATTTTCTGAGTTTTGAACTGTCAGGTTCATTGTGAAAGTAAGATAAATGCTTTATGTGCAGTTTCTTCTTTTTTCTATTGTATAGATCATTGTTTACAGTATGTGAATGACTCTGTTGATGCTTCTTCTAAGGCTATGGCCACTGGTACTGTTTTGAAGAGGTTTGCTTGGCTGCATTTTCAGAGACTCCCAGATTATGTTAAAAATGAGATTTTAAATTCTCCCTTGGATATAGATTTAGTGTTAAGTCCCTGTGCTGCAGAGGTTTCAAAAAGTGGGATGAAAAGGACAAGCCGATCCACAGAACCTCTTAGATTTTTGATTCCTCCTTTTCCAAATTTACCAAGGGCTTCTTTATTTCGTCATCCAATTTTGGCAAAAAAAAAAAAAAAACAGACTCAACAGCCTCAACAACATACAGGTAGGTAAACAGGCATTTAAGAAGAAATGACAAGGGGGTTCCAAAAAGAAGTCTCGAACCTCCCAAAACCAAGAACGCTCAAACAAGTCTGAATAAGACTATTCAAGAGACTTGGTGAACCCAACCTACACTGGCCCCTTTTTTTCTTCTAGAAAGTCTGGATCTCCATTTTTATCTTTGGCAACAGATAGTTTCACACAAATGGGTTCTGAAAATCATTCATCAAGGCTACAGATGTCAGTGGGAGGAAATTCCTCCTTTCCAGGAGGGGTCATTCATCATCCTCCAGATCAGAATCTTTTGTTTCTACCAATTCTTCAATACATGCTGTCCCAGGGAGTGATAGAACCTGTTCTTCCTTCCCAGGTGGGGAGAGGTTTTTATTCAAGGATGTTCCTAGTGCCAAATAAAGAAAATTCTTAGAGACCAGTTCTGGACCAATCTTTCCTAAACCTGTTTATGACAGAGCCCAAATTCAAAATGATGTCACTTCACAACTTCTTACCTCTTCTTCATTTTTCAAGTTTTCTGGCAACACTAGACTTAAAATATGCTCATCTTTACATCCCTATTCATCTAGAATTTACGAGGATGACCAAATTTAAGCACCAGACTGATCTCATCAACCAAAGTAGTAAAGTGCAGGCATGGTCCCAAAATTTGCACCTAAAGAACAGCACGGACACTGACCTTGCCCATTTTGTAAAAGTCCTTAGGAAACTAAAAGCATTGCAATAGGAGGAGATCTATTTCAACAACAGTCTGGACAAAGGAATTCCATCAAGGGGACTCAGGCTTATGAAAGTCCCCATCTGGAACAATGTTTCCAAGGAACTAACATATCAATGGAACAAAACACTTGAAGAGGCAAGCTTCAAATTAGTGGCCATCCTGCTTGAATACAATAAGGCTCAAAAGGATGCCACCACCAAGGAAATTCTGTCCATGGAACAGGCCTACAAAGATAACCCTGGGTCCACAGAAGAATACCAGAATACAGAAAAAAGGGGTCATAAATTTTGAACAAAACATTAAGGAAAAGAAAATTCCCCAAATTGGACAGAGACACTAGAGATCATGAAGAACCCAATAGGATTTTAGAATGCAGCACTAGCAGACATACAAAAGGTCATCTACACCCCAACAGTAGATTTTGCAAACATATATACCCACATAACCACCACAACACAGACGAGCAAGCAAGAGAACATGACACTGTGGAAGATAGCTAACAGGATCACCACAGCAATACAGGAAAGAAAGCAAGAGGGCATGACACTACTGAGGTGAATCAGGATTTTCAAAAGGCGCAGTTCCAACTTGGACCAGACTTTGCTACACAGTCCGCCACCCAGCCCAATCAACTTGGTAGCAACATCAGACAGCTACCACATGAAGGAACAAAACCACCACAGGATACCACAGTCAGCACAGGGACACTATGGGTAGAGAAACAGAATGTGGACAGGGAAGAGAGGTCATGGACTTAGGGAACTATCTATGAGACAGGGGGAACAGCAAGTTGGACAATGCAAGGTTAAGATCTAGAATCATGGGACAAAACCCCTCACAGCAATAGTATTACTGGTTTTAAATAAGAGAATAATTGTATCCCTCATAGCAGAAGTAATTTAATTAACACTGTTATAGATCATAAACCTTATGTTAGAAAGCTCAACTTAGAAGTATTTTTCAGTGACAAACAAGAGAACGATATGGGTGTTCAGAGTACTGTAAGACCAGCTACATATACACACACACACACGCACACGCATGCTCATCTGAGAAAACTCCTCCCCTTGCATACACTAGCACATACAGTCTAAAACATACATAGATGCATACATACCTCTAACATGATATTGCCCATTGAATATAATGACTGAATGTGACTTTTTGGCTGAGTTAATTAACTCAGCCATCTTAGCTAACTTACACAGCCAAACAATTATCTGAATTGCTTTGCTGTGTAAAGGTCTTACCACAGGCACTCCAGGCCAAGAATCGAACCAGCATAGGCCCCTCTTCCAGAATGTCACATTAGCATGTAGTTAGTATGAGGCATCAGACAGCCCTCAATGGCAATTCTGTAGACCACATTGAATGACTGTGGAGGTCCAGTCTCCGAATCAAAATATTGCTACCATCATTTGGAAAACAGCTGAGTTTGGGCTTAACACTGGCAGTATCCATTTCTGAATCCCACGGAAAATATTAATTTAGTGCCTTTACTTTTTTCTCAGTCTTCTGTATTCTCCAACCATCTTTGTTCAGCCTGTACAGGTCTCTCCTTCCCTTCCTCCTTTCTGTAATACAGTTATAAAGATTAGGGTTCCTTTCTTGAATAGTTCTGCTAACTTATTTTAAGCTTTCACCTTTGTTACCCTCACCACTTCTACTGACATCCTACTAAGGCCCTTGTTCAGTACATCTTCCACCTTCCGACCCTCTCTTTTTGCATCTTATACATGATGAGATTTTATTTATTTATCATTTGTTTCCTGGGAAAGTCCAACATGGACCAAAGCCAATTTTCAGCAGAGGCACAGGGAGAAACACTCCAGATGCATGTCTTTGAAACATGGGAGGAAACCGGAGCACCAGGAGGAAATCCACATGAACGCAGGGAGGACATGCAGACTCTACACAGAAGGCACTCCAGCCAAGAATCGAACCAGAGAACCTCTTGCTGTGAGGCAACAGTCTCTCCAAACACCATAATATTGGGTGACTTCAACTACCCAAACATTGATTGGGAAAACTACTCAAGCCCAAACCCCCTTGCCCAATGGTTCCTAGAATTTATTAACGCAAATGCTATGGAACAACTGGTCACCACACTCACAAGAGGGGGCAACATATTGAACCTGGTCATCACCAACATGGGGACTCTATGTTCCACACCAGAGATAAATCCCTCATTGGTAAGATCAGACCATAAACTAATCTCACTGGACATCCATATCCCATCCCCACCCCCAGCCAAGGAAACCACTGTGAAAAATTTCTCAAAAGCAAACTTCACACTTCACAAAACCGAGGTGGAATCCTTCAAAGCCCCAGGGCCAGTGGAAAATACTTTCCGAACCACAGAATCCTTTTCAAACGCATTCTATGAGCACCTACAGGAATGCATGGATCGTGCTATCCCAAATAAAACCAAGACTCACTCCTCCAAAAGCAGAAAACCTGTCTGGTGGACTCCGGCCATAAATAAGCTATACAGCAGAAGGAGGAAGCTACTACATGATAGAGCAAAATCCCAAAAAGGGAAGGCATCTTTGATCAGTACTAGTAAGAAACTATGATACCTCATAAAATGATCAAAGGCCAGCTTCGAAAGAAAAATTGCCCAGGACGCTAAGGATAATCACAAGGCCGTCTTTAGCTATGTCAGGAATCTGGGTGGCAACTCCCTGATATGCTCTGAGTTAGTACAAAATGGCAAAAAATACACTGAACCCACAGACATTGCCAGCATCCTGGCAGACAGGTTCAGTGCAAAACCCCCCCTTCCCCCCCAAAAGAGCAAATGTCTATCCCAACAGAATGTAGCCTCTCAGACATCACAGATGCACAGGTGAAGGCTGCCCTCTCCAAAGCAAAAAACACAGCATCAATGGGACGGGACGGTGTCCCGGGCTGCGTCTTACACAAGCTCCAAGAAGAACTGAACCCTCACATAAAGTCACTGTTCAAACTCAGCCTTACTACAGGATATGTACCCATAGAATGGCGTACAGCAACAGTGATCCCACTCCACAAAGGTGGTGCCACAATGGACCCCGGGAACTATTGCCCTATAAGCCTGACTAGTCTGATCTGCAAAGCTATGGAGTGTATCATCATGGAACTCATAACAAAGACATCGGGAACCTCCAGACACTGGACCCTACCCAATTCGGCTTTGTTAAGGGCAGATCTTGCCTCTTAAATCTAGTTGACTTCTTTGAAACAGTTACCAAGGCCATAGATGAGGGGAAGGTAGTCCACACAGCCTACCTGGACCTCGCAAAAGCCTTCAACACAATACCCCACTCGGGCATCATAAACAAGCTTGCCAGCTTAAATATCAACCCCTATGTCACAAGATGGGTTGCAAACTGGCTCAGGGATAGAACCCACATGGTCAGAATTGCAGGTGCCATGTCCGACTCCAAACCAGTTACAAGTGGCGTCCCACAAGGCTCAGTCCTGGGACCTCTCTTGTTCGGTATATACTTCTCTGAGGTGCAGGCTAACACGGGAGGACTATGGCTGACCAAGTTCGCAGATGACTGCAAACTGAGAGCCATAATTGACTCTCCGGCTGACACAAACATCCTCGAAAAGGGTCTCACAGAGATGGATACCTGGTGCCAGAGCCACAGCCTCAAGCTAAATGCAAAAAAGTGCATAGTCATCCCCTCTGGTAAAAACAAAGTGCCCACAAATTACCACATAGGAGGTAATCCATTAAGTACGGAAGAAGTAATTAGGGATTTGGGGACCCAAGTAGATAGTAATCTCTCCTTTGACAATCACATTGCCAAAGTGGTTAGAAAGACCTTCTATATAGCCCACCTTATCACGAAAGGGTTCACATCTACATCTAGAGAGGTCATTGTGCCCCTCTACTCATCACTCATCTCCTTTGACAATCACGTTGCCAAAGTGGTTAGAAAGACCTTCTATATAGCCCACCTTATCACGAAAGGGTTCACATCTACATCTAGAGAGGTCATTGTGCCCCTCTACTCATCACTCATCAGGCCCATAATTGAATACAATGCCCCATTTGGGATGTACCTTACCCGACACCTGCAGCAACTGGAGAGACCCCAAAAGTATCTCACCAAGAGGATCATGGGCCTCAAACAGATGCCCTATGCAGTTCGACTAAAGAAACTCCAGCTCTACTCAGTTGCTTACCACCTACTCAGAGGCGATCTATGCCTGACGTACAAAGCCATGTGTAACCCAGAATTAATGGACATGCTCCACCTCAGGAAATCCAAATCCCTTAGAGCTATATGCTCCAGGTACTTAAACCTCAGCACAGCAATAAACAAGACATGCTGGAGGGACAGATTCATATCCCAGAGGCTCCCCTTACTCTGGAACAGAATCCCAATTCATGTTAGGCAGAGCCCCTCACTGACCCTCTTCAAGAGAAATCTTGACGAGTGGATGGGAGATCATAAGCTTACCCCTGGGATCTCTTCTGTGTCCCTGCTAGACAGAGGCACAGTAAACTAACCTTAAAGGGCTATCCTCTGTGACCTACTACACGGAGGCACAGTTAACTAATCTAAAAGGGAGGCGAAAGCCAAACACACTCTGGCTAGGCTTATAAATGCCCTAGGGCAGATAGCCTAGTATCTACCTATGAACCTATGAACATCCCTACTGCTGCACCACTGTACTGTCCACATTTGCACTAATTTTAGGCCTCACATTGTTATGTTGCCACAATGACATTGTTTTTTGGCTTTTTACCTCTTTTTCACAGCCTTGTCCAAAAAAAGCACAGGGACTTTCATACTTTGCTTCTCAATAATCTGTAAGAAACACAGTAGAGGGTGAGGGAAATAGCCTGCATGAATCAAAATAATGGAGAACAAATTTAAGCTGTCAAGATCACTTAAATAGTTAAAACTGGATATTTTTTAGTTAAGAATCTGTGAGTACTTCCAATTCTTGAAGACGCATTGTTAAATATCATAGACAGTATTTATTCAATAGCAAGTCTAATAGCTGAGCAATGTAAATGAACGACAGAACAATTTGACCTAGGTCAGATGCCCTGATAGATAAGGTGTGCGAAGCAGAATTACTTCCTAACCAGAACCAACACCTAATGATCAAATGAGAGTTTATTATCTAAGTGGGGAACCCAAGTCTTTCATAAAGGAGTCAGCAATGGGTGGTGTCCACAATATGATAAAAGGTGGATGCAGGGGTCTACCAATAATAGCTATACTGCACATCTTATTATTTAGGTTAAGCACATGGCTAACACACCAGACAATATTAGCCTTATCCAGACGCTGTGATAAATATGGGTATAATGGGGGGGGGGTTGACAACTATGTCTAATCTGAAATTATCTGCAACTTTGGTTAGCCAGAAACATTGGATGCCCGATTCACTTCTAAGAACAAATGCCAAATAAAAGGGTAACTAAGACTGAGGTCTGTGAAACACAAATAATGCCATATGTATGGTCAAAGGAGATGCACCATAGTTTTAAAATATGAGTTCTGTTGGCAAACCAATTTGATATCAAGTGGACAGTGTAAGGCTTAATAATGAGTCTGGAGATGTTGCCTGTGTCATTTGCACAGGGAAAGGTGTCAAAGGCCTTCATAGTTTGCTAACAGTCTTCTAACATCTCTCACTCAGCACAGCAAAATCCACTCTCCTGACATTCCACAACAGTATCCCCCAACCCTAATTCACAGAGTATAATGATCACTGTTGGCTAGCAATGCCTTAACTAGGACATGCATTGGTTAGGACTACATCCAGAATCTTAGCATTCCTAGTATACTAAGCAACAGTTAACTGACCCCTCATAGTCATGGTCAACGTTACACTTAGGCAAACTATGCAGTCACCTCGGGTGCCACTCATCTGGGGCACATTTCCACCCCTTATTTATTTGATTGCTTGTTTTTCATTAATAAAAAATAAATTAAATCATTAATAAATAAATGAAGAGCAGAAAGGCACCTTTAGCTAAAGAGTGTCCTATGTGGGTGTTGCAAATGTCTTAGTCCTTGCTGTCACATGGCAAGGTGTAGAAATCTCAACTATATTTAATAGTAAAGGGAAGTAATAGTTACTGTGAAGGGTATCAGCAGCAACCAGGGAGAGTATGTGGCATTTTATTTTAATCCTGACAAACTCTCAGAATTGACAAATGAACACATTTGCAGAGCAAATATAGTGCTTGTCAAAGGGTTACAGTCAGTTACTAATGCCAGACATTAGAACTTCACACTTACGATTATTCAGAAAATTTATGTTGATGCAAGTTCTGTTGTTATAACTGAATTAGAGTAATAACTTAAACATTGTTCATGATTTTAGGCCTGTCTCCCCCTCCCATTATTTTTGCCATTGTTCATAGGTTCATAGATTCATAGCTTTAGAGGTTATTTTAAGGGGTGTATGTAAGCTAGGGAATGAATTGTAGACTGCCTCTGACTATTACCCACATAGGAGCTAGACCTCAGTGAATTTCCAATTTCCCATCTAACGGTCCTGGTTACGCTTGAATTGAGTTATGGAAGAACCCTTCTTTACATGGATGGGAAGCAGGCTCCAGAGGAAGGGGATTCTCTGAGACAAACCTATCCCACCAACATGTTCTATTTATATTGTAAGCAAGGTTCACATACCTAGATTGACTAATTCTGATGCTATTGTTTTGTGGATGTGCAAAAGACCCATCAGTGCAGGAACCAAGGAGGCCTTGTATGCCAGGCACAGATTGCCTGCCAACAGTCTATAGGAAACTGAGTATAGAGATCTGCAGAGGACATGTTGTTTACACCCTGTATTCTTTTGTGAAGAATCTCTGTGGATGTTCCGGTTGCTGCATGTGCTGGTCAGGTACATATCAAAGGGGCATTATACTCATTGGAGGGTCTGATGAGGACCAGATACAGAGGGACAATGACATCCTTGGATCTAAATGCTATGCCCTTGCTTATAAGATGACCAACATAGAATGATTCCGTTAGTACCTTAGACACATGTCGGTCAAAAACCTGATTATTATCCACATATGTCCCCAATCCCTGACTACTGGGTCCACTTCTAGTGTGTGTGGTACCAATGAGGTAGTTTCCTAGGCTGGCTAACTTCCCAAAGGGTACTATTAAGCATTTCTTAGCACTGAGTTATAAGACATGGCTTCAGCACCAGTCATATGTCAGTGCTAGCCCTTCCTGTAGGATGTTCGTGTCTTTCTGGGAATTCTATGGCTGCTGC
This sequence comes from Protopterus annectens, assembly GCF_019279795.1. NCBI lineage: Eukaryota > Metazoa > Chordata > Ceratodontiformes > Protopteridae > Protopterus > Protopterus annectens. The sequence goes on along the minus strand of NC_056725.1, from coordinate 726,057,361 downwards.
TTAGTCTGCAGTAATCTTTAGACTTGGTCAGCCAGAGGCCTTTGACATTGACTTTGACTTCAAAGAAGTAAATGCCAAAAAGAAGCAGGCCCATCACAAGAGTCTTGAGGCACTCAACAAGTGACATGTCTCTTTGTTTAGACAGCGTCCCCTATCCTAACTTTCTGGGTCCTGTATGAGAGACAGCTGGCTATCCAACATTTAACAAAGGGGTTATTGCCTAATTCAGTGATTTTGTATACAATGCATGAGAGAGGAATTATATCAAAGGCCTTAGCCAGGTCAAGTTAGGCAGTATGCAACACTTTGCCCTCATCCATTAACTCCGTGACCTTTTCTAAGAAATCTACCTGGTTTCTTAGACAAGATCTTCCTTTGATGAAGCCAAACTGGGTTTGATCCAGTTTCTAAAGATTTCTTATGCTATTATTAATCATTACCATGATAATTCTTTCCATGACTTTGAAAGTAAGGATAGTCAGACTTATGAGCCTGTAACTCCCAGTGTCCATTGATGGACTACACTTGTGCAGAGGAATGACCTTGGCAGTTTTCCATTCATGTTGTATGAAGCCTGTCTTGATGCTGTGGTTAAATAGTGACTCCAGAGGTCCAGATAGGTCATGTTTCAGGCTATTTAGGAGGCATCCAGAGATATTATTGGGGCCTGTTGATGCAGTGTTCTTAGCACTGGAGAGTCCATTTAGGACCTGCTTTCTAGTGATATTTGGAGAATTATGTTTGATGGGGGTAACATTAGAGATTAATTTGTTAACCAAAAGATTTTCTATATCTTACATTTTCATTTAAGCTGCTCCATTAACAATCAGTTCTGTGCATTGCTGTGTACTGCCTTTTGTTCTTTCTGACATAACTAAAGAAAGCATTATGGTTGTTCTTGGCTTGGGAGGCTATCTTTACAGCAGAGTTGGCTTTGGTAGACTTAGTTTGCCCTTTCAGTTGTTTGTTCAGCCTTATGAGACAGTTTTTTTTCCTGTTGAGCATTGACCCTCCTACTTTTAGCTATGACTTTTTTCCTTTTGTTATGGAATCTGTTTATGTTTGGATTTTAACCGAGTGGCTTTTTATGAGCTTGGTCTGAGCTTGTTTCTGGTAGACACAGCTGTCTCTATGCATCTGTTAATATTTTACTGATTTATTTTTATTTTATTTTACTTTTGTTGACTGGGAAAGTCCGATTGGATGCATGTCCATTTTCAGTGGAGGTCTGGGGAGAAAAGCTCCACAGTTAAATTTTAAGTCAAATGTAAGGTGTATACAGAAGCATTCAAATTTACATAGTACCAGACTTAACACTGACTAGTAATATAGCACTGAAGCTTAAGATTTAATATATTTACATAGACTGAACACATCTTTTACAGTTTTAGGTTGAGGCATTACATAATGGTGAACACTGTTAGTAGGGGTTGCATGTTTTGCTTTATACAGTTGACTTGCGAGCAGGTTAGCCACAGTAGGGAGTATAGCAACAGAGAGCAAAGATTAGACATAGTGGGGATTATAGTAGCAGGAGAAGAGAGAGAGATGGGAAATTAGATAACAGGTTAAGTAAGAAAAGCAGGAGGAGTAAGTAGCTTAAGTATAGAGTAAGAGTAGAGGTGTAAAGACAAAAGTGTAGTGGATAGATAAAGAGTGCCCTAGCAGTGACATATGGGTATTGACTAAGGGGTACGAATTAGAGGTGGAACTGGATTATATGGATAATATGATTGTACAGGGTTTCTGTGTACAGTTCTGCATAAGCAGCTATGTTCTCTGAGCTTGGAGGGGCTTTAAATTTTATCAGGTAATAGCTTAATAATAGGTAGTTCAGCTCAGAGAAATTCCTAAGTGTTATGGGTATTGATGGGGTCACAGCACTGATTTTGATTTGAAGAAACAGCTTTACAGTCTGATCTTACCAGAGAGGATGCTACACTTGAGGTGCAACATTCTCCCATATTTGTGAGTACCAGATCTAATATGTTTGCATCCTTAATGAGCAAATGGACAAACTGTTCCAGGGTTTTTGTGTCTACAATGTCCAGGAATTTCTGGGCCTGTAAGACTGGGGACTTGTAGAATTCCCAGTTTATAGAGGGGCGGTGAAAGTCCCACATGAGCATGGTATTGGATTGAATGAAACATGTCTCCAGTAGGTCTAAGTATGAGTTATGGGATTCATGAGTCATAGAGAACTATCTATAGCTTGCTAGTATATGATATGGGCTTCTACCTATGGTAATTTGGACATGGAGAAACTTAAGTATGTCATTTTGCTTGACCAATCTTAAAGTATGTCTATTTTTGATGTAGACCAAGATTTCTCCACTTTAATCCCTTTCTGTGCAGTAGGTTTCTAACTGTGTGGAAGGTTTTGTATCCCCACACTGCCTGTGTGCAGTGCAGGGATACAATGCACTGCCACTGTGCTCTCCACAGCCTTAAGCCTTGTCTAGTTAACTGCATTCTCCAAGATGAGAAGAGCTTAAAGGGTGTGGAGTTTCTTGTTTAGGCTCCTAGACTCCCTTGGATTAATTTTTCTAAGTTGGAAGATGTGTCAGTTTGGCATTGCCTAAAAAAGGCACTATAGGGGAGGATAATGTGTAGCCAATATTCAAAAGCCTAGCAGGGACAGATGCAGACTCGTTTTAAATAATCACTGATATGGCTTTGCAAGACTAGGGTATAGTTGTGTGAAGTAAGATGCAATGCTTTATTACTGGGACTTTTATTATTTACCACAATCTGTCAGTATAGTGGGTGTAGTTGATGGAAATAATTGATGGGTATATCGACAGCTTGTAAATACAAGTGACTTACCCTGTCATTGTTTGGTCACTGTTAAACATTTGTCCCAAATATGGCATGGCAGGAGTAATGTCAATCAATGCATTTGTTAAAATCAGTGTAAAAGTTATATCACTATGGCTTATGCATGTATGTGTGTGTTTATGGGTGGAGATGCAGTGTGTTTTAGACTAAAAAGCAAGTTGGACATAATTTCTCTCACTTTCCATCACAAGCATCAGCACTGCATGTGATATGGGTCTCTCTGTGGTTGTTTGGCAGGAGTAGGATGTTGTGAAAGCAATTGATCATTGGTACAATGGTGTAATGAGTATGTTGTCATTTCACAGCAGATAATTCTGGTCGAGTTCATGGCTGCAGTGTCTTCTGAGTGGAGTCTGCATGCTCTGTTTGTATCTTGCAGGGTTTACACAAGTGCTCTGATTTCCTCCCACATAGGTTCATAGGTGTGTACTAGTCTAATGGCCCTGGAGCCTTTACAAGCCTAGCCCATAGAAGTGCCCTGGCATTGTGCTGCCCAATGTTAGTTCCCAGTGCCTCTATCAAATAGAGCCACTGGAGTAATCCCCGGGGTGAACTTTCTATTTCCCATCCACTCATCAAGATTTCTCTTGAAGAGGGCCAGTGAGGTGCTCTGCTTGACATGTATGGGAAGTCTATTCCAGAGCATGGGCAGACTCTGGGTTATGAACCTGTCCCTCCAGCATGTTCTGTTGATTGTGGTTATGAGGTTGAGGTCTCTGGAGCGTGTGGTGAGGAGGGATTGTAATTTCTTTAGATGTAGCATTTCTAACAGAGCTGGGTCAGACATGACTTTGTAAGTCAAGCAGAGATCGCCTCTTAGTAGATGATATGAGACAGAGAATAGCTGGAGTTTTTTGAGTCTGTCCATGTAGGACATGTGTTTAAGGCTTATGATCCTCTTTGTGATGTACTTTTGTGGCCTTTCCAGCTGTTACATGTGTCTAGTGAGGTACATGCCAAATGGGGCATTATACTTGATGATTGGCCTAATGAGGGACGAGCAGAGAGAGATGATGACTTCTTTATTCCTGGATGCAAAACCCTTGGTAATGAGACATGCCATGTAGAAGGACTTTCTGATCACAGTGGCAATGTGGTGGTCGAAGGAGAGGTTGCTGTCAACCTGTGTTCCCAGATCTCTTATAATGCCTTCAGTGTTCAGTGGGCTCCCATCTATTTGGTAATTAGTGGGAACTGGGTTTTTCCCAAAGGGGATGACAACACATTTTTTGGCATTAAGCTTAAGGCCATGGTTTCGAGACCAGTCATTGGTCTCAGTGAGGCCTTTCTGTAGGATGTCTACATCACTTGGGGAGTAAATAATGTCTCCCAGCTTGCAGTCATCTGTGAACTTGATCATCCAGAGTCCCTCTGCGTGGTCTGTACTTCTGAGAAGTAGATGCCAAGCAGGAGAGGACCCAGGACTGATCCCTGTGGGACTGCACTCAAAACTGGTCAGCAGTCTGACTTGGGAGTCCGCTACCTTTACACTGTGGGTTCTGTCTGTGAGCCAATTTGCAACCCACCGAGTGATATAGGAGTTGATGCCTACTTTGGTGAGTTTATCAATAAGTCCTGAGTGGGGAATGGTATCAAAGGTCTTGGCCAGATCGAGGTAGGCTGTATGAACTGCCTTGCCCTCATCCACAACTCTGGTGACTAACTCAAAGAAGTCAACCAGGTTGAGCAGGCATGATCTACCTTTCACAAAACCAAATTGCGTGGGATCTAGAGTTTGGAGATTCCCTATATCCTTGTTAATTAGGTTCATGATAATGCGCTCCATAATCTTACATATCAAACTTGTCAGGCTAATGGGGGTGATAATTCCCACGGTCTGTAGTCGCTCCCCCTTTATGAAGAGGGATTAATGTAGCAGTGTGCCATTTGAAAGGGACAGAGCCTGAGGTGAGGCTGTGATTGAACAGGGCACACAGATATGGTACCAGTTCTCTTTGTAGTTCATGTAGAACACATCCAGGGATATTGTCAGGTCCCACTGAAGCTGTATTCTTGGCCTTAGACAATGCAGCTTTAACCTGTGCAGCAGTAATGCTGTGTGCCTGGCAATCTACTGGTATTGTGATTAGTCCTTTTGGGGGAGAAAAGGATAAAGTTGGCATTGAATCTGTCGGCCAGTATGTTGGCAATATCTGTTGGCTCAGTATAGGAGGTACCATTATGCAGTAACTTTGAGCAAACCTGGGTATTGCCGTGGAGATTCTTGATATAAATATAGAAGGCTTTGTGGTTGTTCTTAGTGTCTGCTACAATTCTGCCTTCATAGCTGGCTTTAGAGGTTTTGCTGAGGGACCTCAACTTTTTGTTGAGTCTAAAAAGGAAGTTTTTCCAGTCTTGGGACTTCACCTTTTTATGCAGCAGTTTCTTCCTTCTGTTGTAGAGTTTATTAATGGCAGGGGACCACCAGATTGGCTTCCTTTTTTTGAAGGAGTGTGTCTTGGTTCTGTTGGGTACAGCTAGTTCCATGCATTTATGTACATGTTCGTACAGTGCATTGGGGTATGATTTGGCAGTTATGTATCTATTTTCCATTGATATGTGTGCCGTGAAGTTAGCCACCTCTGTTTTTAGGAGCCCAAAGTCAGCTTCGGATAAGTTTTTCATGGTGGTTATCTTTGCAAGGGATGTGGGTGAGATGTGGATTTCCATGGTGATTAGTTTGTGGTCGGATCTAACCAGGGAGGAATTGACTATTGGTGTACAGCAATGGTTGCAATGTTAGTAATAACCAGGTCAAAGATGTTGCTTCCTCTAGTGGGGTTAAGAATGAGCTGGTCCAGGGCATTAGAATTGATGAATTCCAGGAAATGTTGGGCTAGTGTATTGGTGCATGAGTAATTTTCCCAGTTGATGGAGGGGTAGTTGAAGTCACCTAGTATGAGAGTGTTGGGTTGGACCCTAATAGTTTCCAGGGTGCTTAGGAACATAGAGTGAGAGTCATGGGACATGGTTGGGGACCTATAGCTATAGCTACAGTCTGAATTGCCATCTTACCTAATGTTAGTTGCACCTGAAATATCTTGGATGCATTATGCTGGGATACTAGGCTGGAGGCGTGCATATCCTTTATGAATATGGAGACACCATTGCCTTTGGAGCTTCAGTCCATGTTCTGGGGCCGAAAGGTGTGGAATGAGTTATAGCCTGGTAGTGCAGAGATGCTTTCTGCTGCTGTAAACCAGGTCTCCATTACAGCACAAGTGTCGATGTTCTCCATTTTGAGGAGTGCTTTGAGCAAGTGCATCTTGAGATTTAGACTTCTAGCATTGAACAGCATGACCCTCAGATTACATTTATTTATAGCTGTTATGGTGGTAATTTAGTCTTTGGAACATTACCTAAAAAAGACACTATGGGGTGGCAAGAGCCTTAGCCATTACCAGAAACCCAGGAGTGACAGATGCAGGCCATCTCTGGCAAAGCATCGAGGTCTGTCAATCATGTCATCCCCAAGCAGACATATACTGGATCCCCTTAGAATGACACCAGAAACTTAGCCAATTGTTGAAGCCAATCATTTTCTGCTTGTACTGCGGTATCACTCTGGGTGATGGTAGGATGCTGCTCAGGGCTAGGGTCATACTTGCCTGGGCCACATAATCCAAGAACTCCTCCATGTCTCTTTTCATGTAGTCCAGGGAGGTGCATCTCAGGTCATTCACATCCACATGGACAGTGATAGAGTACATACTTGTACTTGTTTTGGAGTGACCTGAGTGCATGTGTTATGCGTCGAATTCTGGCACCTGATAGACAGCTGATTGTTACCTTCTCCTTATTCAACCTAGTGAGTGGGACATCGATATGCCTCACTATCAAGTCACCTATGATTAGTGTATTGGGCAAGCTGTTTTGCCATAGCATCTTAGATTGAGGGGCACACTGTGTATGCGAGTTATATGTGTTGTGGTTTGTGCTGTGTTGTGGTGGTCGAATGCATTTCTGCCTTGGAGGTCTCTGCTGTGTGGTTAGATTTCTGTTGAGATCCCCCGTGAAGGTGGGTGCGTGGTTTGTGTTTTTATGTGAGAGCTGTGATGGTGGGTGTTCTGGAGGGCTATGTGTTGCATGCGGTGTGGTGCAGGTGTTGACTTCTTGACCAGCTATTCAGGTCTTGGCTTGAAAGTGCATGGCTTCCAATTTGGATATATAAGTGCATCTCTCACAAGTCTGAGTTTTGGGAGGTAAGATGAGAGGGTTGTCTGTGTACATGAGGCAGTTGCTACACTGCCTCAGAATGCCCATGTTCAACAGGTTAATAGAAGAAAGCACAGGGAACTGTCCTTTAGACATGCCAGGAGGGATGGTCATTATTACTAAGTACTGGAGCTGTTTCCTTATATATTCCTTTTACAGGAAAAAATGTCACTCAAGATGTCTGAGTCTGTACAAAGCACTGCCAAACACTTGAGGGGAAACTAATATGTAGACCTTGAAATTTAAAGATGAAGTATTTAGGCAGATATTATGAAGTTAGAAAGAAATCAAGCAGTACTTACTGAAAAATAAAGAATTAGCTTGTCAAGAATGATGAAAAGAGGAGCGTCGCATGAATGGCTACTGCCTGGTTACTACTAATGCTGGTCTCAGCACAGCTTCACTCTGTTTGGGATACAATACTCCTTTTCTTCTTCTCTCACCAGAAGCAAAATGTTAGCACCAATCCCAAGAAGAGAAGCAGGCCATGGCCTGTTTGGTGATCTACAATCTTGTTCCAGATGATTGCAAGGGTCTGCAGGCTTGTAGCGTTTTTCTGGTAGATGCCTCGAATAGCAACCATACCAATCAGGCACGTTAAGCACAGACATTCAATCTCCAACCAGAAAGAGTCAGGAAACAATGCACTCTGCTCCCACTCTCACCAGGATCAGAATATAAGCACAGATTCCAAGCTGTCACCTATAAAGCAGTTATTAAGCTTTCTGGTGATCAGCAGTCTCCAAGAAATAATCCCAAAAACATAATGTATGTAGTTGGTGGTCATAGAGTCACAGTTGGTTTAATGGCTATGGTATTTCCATCCCAAGCTCATGCTCAAGATACATGGTTTGATACTGATGTCCAGCATGTGTATATTTTGCATGTTCTCTCTATGCTTCTTTGGGGTTCATTTCACCTTCCAAAAATGTGCTGCCTGTTTCCACCTCAGATTCAAGAGTTGTATAGGCCAACTGCTTTAGACAGCAACTGTGGTGCACAATGTCCTCCAGATAGGATAACATGGAGCATAGGCTATATGTAGTGTCAGGGCTAGCCAATGGTATAAAAATTAGCTCTAGATGACTTGATCACATTAACTAATGTCTTAAAAAATGGGCATGTCTATGGATATTTGCCAGTAATAAGCCAGATGAGGAACCACAACAGGGACTCATGTTAATGCCTCCATTGACCAGTGTGGGCACTTCAGAAAGCGTAGTAACATTGGATCAATAAACTGCTGGCAATCTGGTGTCCACTCACACACCTTGGGATGGCTCTGTTTAGTAAAAGCTGGGCATAAAATAAATCAACCTGTCAAATAAGGATTACTGCACTGAAAACAGGTTTACTTGCAGTTTGGAAGTGGAGGAAACTGGACATCTTGTGCATCCAGGAGACAGGGTGGAAGGCCATTTCAGCAAAAACACTTAGTCTGTTATCCAGAGGATACCGGTCAGGGAAAGGCAGATTAGAAATGGCATGGGAATTGTGGCGAGGGAGAGTCTTCTGAAGATGATGAGGGATGTCATAAGAAGTGAGTGACAATCTGACTCCAGTTGAATACAGGGCAGCATTCATAACAGCCTATGTCCCACAGCATGGTTGTGATAATGAGGACCATGGCATGGCTATGATAATGAGGACCATGGCATGGCTGTGATAATGAGGACCATGGCATGGCTGTGATAATGAGGACCATGGCATGGCTGTGATAATGAGGACCATGGCATGGCTGTGATAACGAGGACCACGGCATGGCTGTAATGATGAGAAAAACTGCAGTGCAAAACCTACAAGTATAGGTTCATAGGTTGGTACTAGGCTATCAGCCCTAGGGCCTATACAAGCCTAGCCATAACAATTCCCTGGCTATTTCTTCCCACATTATTTACTTTCCTGGACCCCTGTCTAGCAGGGCGACTGACGTGATCCCTAGGGTGAATTTCCTTTCTCCCATCCAATTGTCAAGGTTCCTCTTGAAGAGGTCCAAAGAGGCACTCTGCTTGACATGTATGGGCAATCTATTCCAGAGTCTGGGGATTCTCTGGGTCAGGAATCTATCCCTCCAGCATGTTTTGTTTATTGTGATGACAAGGTTTAGATCCCTGGAGCGTGTAGCTCTGAGGGATTGGGATTTCTTTAAGTGTAGCATGTCCAACAGCTCTGGGTTTGACATGGCCTTGTATGTTAAGCAGAGATCGCCTCCGAGTAGACGATATGTGACAGAGTATAGCTGGAGTTTTTTAAGGCGGTCAGCGTAGGGCATCTGCTTAAGGCCTGTGATTCTTTTAGTGAGGTATTTCCTGAGGCCTTTCCAGTTGTTGCAGATGTCTTGAGAGGTACATACCAAATGGGGCGTTGTATTCTATAATGGGTCTAATGAGGGATGAGTACAGTGGGACAATGACCTCCTTCTTTCTGGATGAAAAGCACTTCGTGATGAGGTGTGCCACATAGAAGGATTTCCTGACTGTTGTGGCGATGTGGTTATCGAAGGTGAGACCACTGTCCACCTGTGTCCCTAAGTCTCTTATCACACTTTCTGTGTTTAGTGTACTGCCACCTATATGGTAATTCATGGATACATGTTTTTTCCCAAAGGGGATAACAATACATTTCTTGGCATTGAGCTTGAGCCCATGGCTCTGGCACAAGCATCTGTTTCTGTAAGGCCCTTTTGTAGAGTATCCACATCATTTGGGGATTCAATAATGGCTCCCAGTTTGCAGTCATCTGCAAACTTTGTTAGCCAGAGTCCCTTAGTGTTGACCTGTACTTCAGAGAAGTAGATGCCAAACAAGAGCAGCCCCAGGACTGAACCCTGAGGTACTCCACTTGTCACTTGTCTGGAGCTGGATTTGGAGTTGGCTACTTTTACAGTGTGGGTTCTATCAGTAAGCCATTTAGCAACCCATTGGGTGACATAGGGATTAATGCCCAACTTAGTAAGTTTATCTATGATTCCAGAGTGGGGATGGTGTCAAAGGCCTTGGCAAGGTCTAGATAGGCTGTGTGGACCACCTTACCCTTGTCCATGGCTCTGGAGACTGATTCAAAGAAGTCAATCAGGTTCAGGAGACAAGATCGGCCCTTCACAAACCCAAACTGGGTGGGGTCCAGTGTTTGAAGGTTGCCAATGTCTTTGTTTATAAGTTCCATGATAATACACTCCATGGCCTTGCAGATAAGGCTTGTCAGACTGATGGGATGGTAGTTTCCGGGATCCAAGGTGGATCCCCTTGTGGATTGGGATAACTGTAGCTCTGCGCCACTCAGTGGGCACGAAACCTGAGGTGAGGCTATGATTAAACATGACACTTAGGTGAGGTGCCAGTTCATATTGTAGTTCATGTAGTACACAGCCGGGATGTCATCTGGTCCCATGGATGCTGTATTCTTGGCTTTAGAGAGTGTGTTTAGTACCTGTGTGGCCGTTATTACTGGAATTTGGCAATCTTCGGTATTGAGATGGGCCATTTAGGGGGTGAGAGGGGGGTGAAGTTGGCACTGAATCGATCTGCCAGGATATTGGCAATATCCTTTGGATTAGTATATTTAATGCCATTCTGTTTTAGCTCAGAGCAGATCTGAGCATTGCCATTTAGATTCTTGACATAGTTATAGAATGCTTTGTGGTTGTCTTTGGAATCTTTGGCAATTTTATTTTCGTAACTAGCTTTGGAGGATTTACTGAGGCTAGTAAGGGAGTTTTTTGCATCCTGGGATTTTCCTCTTTTCTGCAAAAGTTTCTTCCTTTTGTTGTAAAGTTTGTTTATGGCAGGGGACCACCAGATTGGCTTCCTTTTTTTGGATGAGAGCATTTTGGTTCTATTTGGGATGGCACGATTCATGCATGAGTGGATGTGCTCGTATAAGCAGGAAGACATGCATTGGTATTGATAATGGGGACCTGCATGCTCCTATTGGGACAGACAGAGCAAAATAACATGTTTCTGAGTTCTCATGGGTGGGGCAACAGGAAAAAAAAAAGGAGAAACCATTCTAGACTTCTGTCTGGCAAATGGCATGGCAGTGGTCAACACATGGGGTTCAGCAAGAGAGACAGTCAATTGACAACATACAAACATGCACCTCAGGTAGATTTCCTTCCAGTAAAGAAACACACTTGAGTAGAATCAGAAATTGCAAAGTTATGAGGAACTATGATGGCTGTCGACCTATAAACACTGCTATCCCTCAGCTCTGATAAGGATATCAACATTTTTGAACCAAGTCAGTGCAGAGATCATGAGTAATATAAATGTTTCTTAATTACTGAATATACGTTGTATTCACCAAAACTGGATTAAGCAACTTTGGACATTGGAAAAGAGGAAACTTAATAAGGATTAGATCAAACTTTTCAGCCTAACAGTAGCCATGTGGTGCTAACTACTAGCTTCCTTCCAAACAGTTTCCAGCTTCAAGAAAGAGAAAGAAAGAAAAGGAAAATAAATTCTAAGTGGTGAAATAAAAAGAGGAGTATAAAAACAAGGATCAAAAGATGTCAAACAGTTACTAATATGGACACACAAACCAGTAAACTAAATACTCAGCAGTAGCATCACCTGAAAAAGGCATGCTATCTAAAAGGCCCAGAACTGGGAAACAACAAGATACAAGCAAACCAGCATATAAATCAAAATTAGAACAACCCTCTGGCCTTGAAGATTTGAATACTGCTCTCCAACCAACCCAGCTAGCTATAGAAAAATATTCAGACCAGCTTCAATCTATTAGTGACGCCATTAACTGAGTCATAAATAGGATGGAAAAAAACAGAGGCCAGGATCCCAGAAAATGAAATCAAAATAGACCAGCTTCAGAAAGACTTAGCAACTAACTTTAAATCGATACAAAATATGCAGCAAAAAATCATTGACACTGAAATAAGATCCAGATGTAATAACAACATCATCAGGGGAGTACCTGAACAATTTGAACAACCAAAACTGCTGGAAACGGGTCTATATTACCATATTGAATGGTAATAATGCCGAACTCTCATATGAACGAATATTCACGAGAACAAACTTGTGTTTTTGGGGTCACGGTACAGTGAGGATTGGAATCGGACTCGGAGTTGGAATATATATTTAGCGGGGGTGTGGGGGTGCAGCCCCCCACAATAGGTGCAAGTTCGTTCTCATGAATATTTGCTCATATGAGCGTTTGGCATTATTACAATTCGATATGGTAATATAGACCCGCTGTAAACGGTTGAACAGATCTTTACCATTCTACTAGAAAACCGTCCCGAGACAAAACAAATAATCATAGAAAGAGCTCACAGATTAATCCACTCTTCTCAAAGTTCAGACAAACCCAGACAGATCTATGTTAAGCTACTCAACTACCAAGATGTGTCTAAAATTATTTATACTGCTAAAAAGAAAAAATACCTGTCCTGGAATGGTAACAATTTTTTTTTCTCTCAAGACCTTCCTCTCCAAATAAAACAGTAGCGTCAAAAACTATCCCCATTCTGTGCATATTTAATCCAAAAGAAAATCAAATTCCAAATGAAATACCCCAACACCCTTTCTTTTCAATACAATGACACTAAATACTGTGCTACAACAATTAAGAAGCAAGAAGTGCCTTTCTGAATGCCTTTAATGATATTCCTAACCTAGAAGCCGATACACCCTAAACTTCTTGCTTAACAGCTACAAACAAATGTACCTTATGTCTTCTTCACTTCTGCAGTTGTGGAATGAAGTGATCGACTAAGGAATGATAAGTTAATGATCCTCTGGTATTTTTTTTCTGGAGAGTGTAATGATTCTGGTGTTTGAGTTTTCCGTCGGATCTCTGGTGATCAATCTTGTTTGCGATGGTCCTTGATTCTGCACATTTCCCGTCTCTTGTTTGCCGCAACTTCCTGTTTCAATGTTCATTTTTTTTAAGGAACAAACACACCTTTAAGGTCTCATACTGTATATGACCAGCTTAGATCTGTGTGGTTCGATCTGATTTATGGGTCCCATGGGCAGGCTGAAAGTTTGATTTGAAAATCTAGGACAGTCCTCGATTAATTTGTTGGATCATTGCACAGTCTGCATAGGGAGCTTGTAGTCTGTTCTGGATCCTAGCATGGTGTCTATGTATGCGTGTTAGCAGTTGGCTCACACATTGAAGTGCAGTTCAGGTTCTTTGAATGGTGAGAGCTGGTGTTAACCTGAAACTTTTTGAACAAAGCTCTATGCTGATTCATCAAGACTGTCCAGGAACTTCTAAATATAATAAGTTTTTTTCAGTACTGTTTGAATTACAGTAATGTTTAGTTAACACTTAAAATAATCTAGCAATTGTAATTCATATTTATACAAATATTGCTATGAATCATTTTGATATGATAGGCTGTCTCCATTAGGTCTTTGTTACTGTAATATGGAATAAGCTCATGACATTGGACGTAAATGTTTCCTCATATCAAATGATCAGAAAACCTCATAGCTAGTTTAGATATGCTGATAGGTCATGGCAGTAGATATACACATGGAGGGAAATAAGATTCTGTTTGAAGGTGAATAATGCAGTATTTTGACTATTAATATCCGTTAAGGCTTACTAATTTTATTTGCTCCTCGTAAGGGTTCTACAGCAAGTTGTCTATATGTAATGTTAACTTACTGTAATATTTAGTATTCTTACCTCTTCATGCCTTTTAAGTCAACCTGTTGTTCAATGTGATTTACAATCGGGAGTTATGGACATGCTTCATAAGAAGAAAAGTTATCTAATACAATAAAAGTGTATTACACCTATTATTTGTATATAAACGTGTATTATTTGTATATAAGAACGGTTATATTATTTTTTTTGTTAGTATTTTTACTATCTGTTGCTTAACTTTTGAACAATGTTGTTACTAGCTAGACTGTATGAATATGCTTAGAAATACATATTGAAACTGTTTTTAAATATTTGTCATATATGTTTTATTCAGACTTGTTTATTAAGGTTCCCAACTAGCAAATGCTCTTTCTTATTAATTAAGTTTTTAATTATATAACTCCAACTTTTATCTCTCTCCTCTTTAAACTTAGCTCTGTACCTTTAACTTTCTATTGAAATGCCTTGTAGGAGCTGAGTGAGTAGACTTTTGTGTGTTTAGTAACCGATGCTTCTCCTACTCCTATCAGACAGTGGTTTTAGTTTGGGAATATTAAAGATAACAAAACTAAGTACTAATGCCTTCCTAGTAATTCCTTACACATTTACTTTAACATATCTGTTCTGATTATTATAATAGTCTCTTCTGGGCTGAGTTGGTTTGTGATTAGGCACACCGCTAGTGCAGGAAAAGATATATGCTGTTTGCCTATATCCCCAATTGAATGCCCTACTTCTTCCTATCTAGAATGTATTAATTTAAGCTTACCCATTCCAGTTAATACTCTTATTTTAAGAATCAGTTATGTGGATTATTGACTCATGGAATGCAAAGAGGATCCAAATATTTAAAAATAGAAAGCTATTTCTTCATTTATTTTATAAACCAAAAGCAAAAATAATCCTAGTACAGGAAACACACATTACCTGAACAATGGAAACATGATACATGGAAAAAATGGATAAAAACATTTATTGCAGCTGGTAAGAAATCCAATAGTGTGGGTATAGCAATTATTATAAAAAAAAAACTTCCAAGAAAATATCCTGCACTATGATGTAGACTCAGAAGGAAGACGGTGTTACTTAACAGCCAGATGTTCCAACTTAGATAAACCAATGTTACTGTTAAACATTTATGCCCCCTGTTCTAGGTAACAAGAATGTTTTATGTCCATTTATATGATTTTAACTCTGTTCCGTAACCATTATTATATTATAGGATGCAATTGGAATACATTACAGAACCCTATAACAGATAGAACAACTATAAAAAGCTTGTACAATTCATACACCGCCACTGCCATTATTGAACTAAAAATGATTTTAATCTGCTTGATCTATACAACTACCAAAATAATAACCCAACAAATAATACATTCACTTTCTACTCTCCTTGTCACAAGGCCTGGTCCAGACTAGATTTTTTTTAATATCTGACATCTTTTTGAATATGGACATCAAATTCCTTACCGAACCTAGGTTCTTTTCTAACCACTCAAAAATTATTCTTTCTATTAATGAGCTAAACAAACTAAATACTAGAAGTAGGGGTTACAACTGCATCTTGAACCCAAGTCTTCTACTGAAAGAGGATATTGTACAAGAAATCAATAACCTTCTAGAAGAATTACTGACCATACCTGATGTATCCCAACTTCCTTTTGACATCTAGTGGGCCTCCTGCAAAGCCCAAATAAGAGGGATTTTCATTAATAAAACAACCCATATTAAGAGGAAACAGAATTCTAAAGAAACTACAATAGAAAAAAAAATTAATAAATTAGAAACAGAACTCCAACTATGCTATAAACAGGACTTGGAAAAACACTTCGATTACCTCCAAAAATAACTATGCCTACTAAATGCAAATCATTTAAATTTTCCACGAAGTAAGATCCCTGGCTACTACTCAGAGTGGTCACAAATGCCATCCAAGTTCTTAACAAGACTATTAAACAAGAGAAAAACATCCCGTAATATAACAGAAATCAAATATCAAGGGAAAACATATTTCTCAAGTAAAGAAATAATTCTGGTATTTGAAACTTTATATGCCCAAGTTTATGGTCCTCAATCATCTTGACTACAGGATCATGATATAAACCAGTTTCTAAATCAATTGCACTTCCCAAAACTCAATTTACTTCAACAAAACTCTGAATCAACCCCTATTTCCCAACAAGAAATAATAATGGTGATTAATAACCTTAAACCTAACAAAGCCTCAGGACCTGGTGGTTTTACAGCTGAATTGTATAAAACTTTCAGCCAAAAAATTTTGAAAATCCTACTTCATCTATACAACTGTATAAAAAACAATGGTATCTCTGACTTACACCTTAACACTTCCAAAACAATCTTTATTCTTAAAAAAAAACACAGACGCTAAAATTGTGGGGAATTATAGACCAATTTCTTTAATTAATCTGGACATTAAAATGTTTGCTACAATAATGGCTAATAGATTAAAAGAAATCATCTGGAGTATTACTTCACCTAACCAATCTGGATTCATACATTCATGTCAGACCTGTAATAATACACTTGCATTAGATGCTACCTTGTCTAACCAAAAGCACACCATTATTTGCTTTGGGTGTTGATGCCTCTAAAGCTTTTGACAGACTCAACTTAGATTTCCCCTTCTTGGTATTACCTCATTTTGCCATGCTTTCCCATTTATCCAGTCTATCATAACTCTGTACTCCAATGACCAAATAAAATGTGGAACTGCACAAAAACAAACCAAATATCCAACCAAAAAGTGTCGATACACGGAGAGGAGAGTCAGCCAAAACTGTAGAAAATTTATTTAATCCACATACAAGTTTTGGCTGACTCTCCTCTCTGTGTATAGGCACTTTTTGGTTGGACTTTTGGTCTGTACTCCAATGCCTATACAACACTGCAGATCAATAAAACCACCTCTTCTTGGATTGAGATTAAAAATGGAACAAGACAGGGGCGCCCACTCTTCCCCTACCTATTTAATGTATAAATTTAACCACTTTTCCTACTTATCACACAAAAAACCTTTCATCATATCCCTGTTTTGTATAATACCAAGATCCCATTATCTGCTTTTGCAGATAATTTAAATATCTACCTTATTCTACCTAACTCTGATACACAAAACATGTTGAACTCTATAGACACCCTCTTGAAATTTGCTAATTATAAATTAAACTTGGAGAAATCCTTCATGTTCCCAATCAAATCTTATCTACCAGCTGTCAATCTAGCCCCTATTACATGAAGTCAAATTAAAACACTCTCTGAAATATTTAGGAATATTTTTTCATCAAGACTCTAAACTGTTTTATCAAAGCAATATTACAAAGCTTTGGTTAAACTTGCAACAAGAACTACATAAATGGAATAAACTCAAACTTTCTTTCCTTTCAAAAGTGGCTATAATAAAGATGAATATATTACCAAGATTACTTTACATGTTTAATGCCTCTAACATAACTGTACACAACAAATTGTTTAAAGTACTTCACTCCTCTCTATCCAAATTCCTATGGGCCTCAAAATCAATCAGAATTTCCAATCAAATAACTAATACACTCCAAAGATAAAGGGGGAATCAAAAGTCAACCTCCCTGACTTTAAACTTTACTATGACATAATCAATAGTAACAGAATAATGGTATTCTCTAATTTTAACTCAAACAAGAAATCTTGGGGTCTGGTTTGGATAGAGTTGTTCTATAACTATGTTAAAGATGTTAAGTGTAATCCTGAAGCTCTTTCTTTTCTTAATAAGGAGAATATGAAGAAAATCAAGCTTCATCATTCTTTAAAGAATAAAATCACCATATTGCAAAAATTCTTTTTATCACTAAAGTTATATAATGCCTTCTATTTTCTGCAGCCAATACATCTTAACCCGAACTTTAGGCCTAATAACAAAATGATTGACCTAAATAACTGCCCTCTTTTAAAAGAATTATGCCTATTTGACATTTACCAAAATAGAAATCAGTCTATTACTGAGATGAGTCTGACGCTAAAACTCCCCAAAAATTATAACATCATTCTGAGACAAATTAGAGAGCTGTGTTCCACAATTCTGGATGATCCAAATAAAATCCTCAATGGTATAAGGTGACTATATTACATAATCAAACTTTTAAAAGTTTGAACGCCATATGGTCAACATCATATGATCGAACTTTTAAAGTTTGAAAATGTAATAAAAAAAATAAACCAAAGAAAAAACCTACTTGAATGGTTTAAGCAGGGGGGCAAGCACCCCTGCACCCACCACTTGGGGGCTGTGCCCCCCCACTCTTTAAATATACCAACTCCGAGATCGCACTACAGTTCAGAAAAGGGATATCTTTCCATTCAATGTTGTATGGAGATCTCCGCTGAAACGTTCAAACTTTTAGAAGTTCAATCATATGGTGTCAACCATATGACGTTCGAAATTTTAAGAGTTTGACAACGTGCTATAGACCTGATATAAGTACATGTAAAACTCTTTGGAGCCTACTCTGAATGAAAAAAAATGATATCCAATGCATACAAACTTATAGTCTCTCAGATATCAAAATGAGATGCTCATCTCTAACTATTGGTTTGTTCTTCATCCGACAATCTCAACTGATCAAAAAAATCCACTCTATTCAAATATCATCTAAATTTATCCCCTTTAAAAAACTGAAGTATACACAACTAATTATACTAACTAACTCTTATTACACACCAGCCAATATTAATAAATTAAACTCTACAACCTCCCCTTTTTGTCCATACTGTGAACATCAAAGGCAGATCTCATTCGTATCTTTTGGAGCTGTAAAAGTGCTTACAAACTCTGGTGCTCCCTAAAATTCAGACTGCAAAAAAATGGGCTATGAGAAAGCTTTCCTCTCCTGGAAATTCACTGTGCTACATATTCAAACACCAATCTTAGCGAAACTACAATTACTCATACTAGTCATAATTTTTACCTTAATTAAATTCTACATCACCTTGAACTGGAAAGACAGATTGGCAATCTTCTGGAAAGGCTTTAAGCAATTAGCAATTAAACATTTAACAGCTCACAAATTCTTAATGTATAACCAAATATTACATCCACATCTTACTGAATATTGGAAAACCCTATTTGATATCATTATTCATTGATGTCTGTTATCTTCACATTTTATTTTAGGGATGGGCATTAAATGCACTTTCAGTCTATTACATTACCCTTTCTCATCCTACTAGCCCTTTCATTTTGGGGCTTTAAACCCTCTAATTTACTCTTCTGTCTACTCAATTCTTATAATCCATCTTTTAATTTACTTAATCTGGTTTATAGCACCCTTGTATATAGTTCTTTTTGTTTGTGTTTAATTATGTGTTGACTTGCTCTTGACAATAACACCTAAACTTGTTTTATCATATTTTGACAAATGTCTTTACTACGTTATTTGTATTTTATACAAAAAAAGTTTGAAATAAAAAAAAAAAAGATATAGTTATAGCAAATGAAACAGTCGGCCTACTGCTTAATCCATTGGTCACCACAGACAGCTGTAAGAAAATGCTCTAGAAGGCTCTAGGGTCAGCAAAGACTAAGCTGAAGAGTTGGAAGGTGACTGGAGTAAAAGCCAAATGCTCAAGGAAATACTCTAGCAGCTTATGATGAAGAAGAAATAGGTGGAGTCAAAGAAGAATGGCAACACCACAAAACAGCATGTGTGAAGAATAGATACATGTCTGAACCAGGTATGGAAATAACCTACATAGGGAAAGCTGGCAGTGGAGTGCATAAGTGCAGGAAGTTATCAAAAGAAAAAGGAATACAGGAAAAAGTGGGAGATAGAAAGCTGGACTAGGCTAAGAAGGAAGACTGACTGGCCAGCAGAAAGGCTAAGACAGCAGTCACAATAGCAAAGAAAAATGCATCAATATCACTCAACAAATGGAACAAAGAAACACAAGCAGGTTGCATGGCAACAACAGAAAGAGAAAGAAGATGGTCATCAGACACCATTCATGATGGATGACAACAACAACATTCTGACCAGTCTACAGGGTATCAAAGGCAGATGGAAGGAATACTTCCAGTAACTTCTGAATTAAGAAACACTGCAGATTATCTGCTATCTCATACAGAGCTTGCAATGAAAGAGAAAGAATATCTCACCCAAGAGGAAGTAAGAACAGCACTAAGGAAAAGGAAGTGACAGAAAGCAGCAGGTTTAAATGAAGTCACAGCAGACATGATAAAGCCATTGGGTGAATTACGGAAGAAATGGCTGTCAAGGATGCCCATGGCAGTATGTAAAGAAAGGTGTATCCCAGATGACTAGAGAATAAGTTTTCTATTGCCAATGTACAAGGTCAAAAGGGACATTCACAAATGTGACATACAGAGGTATGAAATTCCTGTCATGCTGCATAAAAGTGCTGGAGAGGGTGATTGATAAATAAATACACCAGGTAGTAATAAGTAAGATGAGAGATCAGAGTGACAGTTTGGATTAAGATGTAGCTGACCCTATGTTCGCAATAAAACAGATAGTTGAGAAGAACTGTCCTGATTTTCAAAGACTGTCCAGATTTTTGCGTCTTATTTTTGGTCTGTCCATCATAAAATTTATGGTTTTCTGGCAAATCATTGTAGATGGAAGTCAATAAATAATAACAGACATCTGATTTTCAGAGTTAATATCCTTCAGAAAATGCATGCTCTTAGTATATACACTTTCTAAGGTTATAAGAGCAATATCTAAAAAATGTCCCTAGTTGTGGGCCTTTGTCCCCCATTATTTTGGCTTTGTTCAGATTTCTTTTGCTTACAGATTGGGAGGTATGGCGGAACCACAGTATATCCATGACATCTTTTGATTTTCGATAGTGTTTAACACAGTTAAAATATATAACTGGGCAGATACATAGCATAATGACCAAACGGCTTCCCTACTATCACAAGATATGACATTGACAATATCCCAAATACATGGGTTAAACTTACCAATGTTGAACTCTCTGATTATTGTTCTTCATTAGAAATCATTAGTGGAGTAGTTTCTGTATTTCTACTGACAGGATTTTTTTGTTTAAGATTTTCTGTTTTCCTCTGTGGCTGTGCAACTGTTGAGTTAGTATATATAACTAAGAGAGGTGTGTGGGGCTTGCCTTCCTGCAGAAAACACATTTGAAAAAGGTCTCATTAAGCTGAAGGTTGATCAGGATGTTTTCTAGTAGCTAAACCTTTGTGGGATAGTAATTAGTCAGATATTGGTAAAAACAGACAGACGGACACTTTATGGTGATAACACAGACAGTAGGTGCAATGCTTACTCGGTTGCATGTGGTTCAGTTCCACAGGATAATCTTAATGTAAAAGCTCTGATACTGTCAGATTAAAATACCATATGGTGAGTTGTATGAAGGAGCTGCAAAGAACTGATGTTAGCACATCTCCCATTATATCTGAAGTTTGATCAAAGGAAGTAGTCCTAAATTACAGTCCTATAAGTGAATTAATACATAATACTCAGCATGCTTCAATATGTATGGTCTTAGCCAAGAAGACTTCATACATAACTTCTAAAATTATAAAATAACTCATATTTAATAATGTGTTGTTAATGTTTTAGAATATTTCATCACCTTTGTTTCTACAGCATATCTGCAGCATGATGAAACACCTCCTGCAAGCAGTTAGCCCTTTCCAAGCCTAACCTTAATTAACATTGCCAAAGTTAGTTATAAAGAATTTGTTAAGCCTGTATCTGAAGTCATAGCATGTACCCCTTTATGTAATTCCCTAGTCAGTCTTAAGTGGTCTGCAGGCTAAAACATTAACCTTTTTTTCCAGATCAACTTTTATCTTTATTAGGACAAGTTATGAATGAAGTAGTGTCAGGTAGACCACAGCCACTTCCACAGAAAAAAAGCCACAGTTTTAGTGATTCATAAAGAAAGGAAATCCCTATTTCCCCATAATAATACAGACTTGTAGGTGCAGCGGTTAGCTTTGCCACCTCACAGCAGGAGGTTCTCCGGTTTAATCCTCAGCTGGGGTGCCTTCTGTGCAGAGTCTGCGTGTCCTCCCTGTGGTCGCGTGGGTTTCCTCTGGGTGCTCCAGTTTCCTCCCACATCCCAAAGACATGCTGTAGCTGGATTGGACACTCTAAATTGGCCCTAGGTGTGAGTGTGTGTGTGTGTGTGTGTGTGTGTGTGTGTGTGTGTGTGTGTGTGTGTGTGTGTGTGGGTGAGTGTGCCTTCTGTGGAAGGTTGGGTGCTGGGCTGGCAACTCGACACTGTAAAACTCCACTGCCAGTCATGAGCAGACAGGTGATCCACTGTGGCAACCCCAAACTGGGAAAAGCCGAAAGAAGAAGAAGATCAGTCTTGGATGCAGAGTACATTTTTCCTCTGCCGAAGCCAAAGGTACATCTCTCCATCTAGATGATTTAGTTTTTAAACTACAGTATGGATTTATTTTTGGCAGGCAAACCAGAAGCAGTAACGAACATATTATCTAATTAGAAAAAAAAAATGTATGACTCAAATCCCCTCATTAATTTGTGGGCTACATATAGAGAATGAAAATTCCGGGGTAAGCTTGGTGTGTCTTAAAAGTGATCTATTAATGCCTTAACTTCTTTCACAAAAAAAAAAAAAATTGTTTTGGGAGTACTTTTTCTACTCTGACTTTACAAGACCATAATTAATGATCATTGGGAGAATTCTCAAACAATTTCTTTAGCAAAAGGCAGTCAGCATGACTAGATTGTCACTCTTTTTATCCTAGCTGCATTATATTTAGAACTCAAAACAAGGTCCTCACAAAAAAGCAAGCCACCCTGCTGGACGTCAAACATAAATAGGTTATACAACAACAGGAAGAAACTAAGAACAAGAAGGAACTGAATTAGCAGAGGAAGGACACCCTCTACAGCTAGAACAAGTAAATTAGTTATCTTGTAAAGTCGTCTAAAGCCAATTACAAAGCTAAACTAGCATCCCTAGCTAAGGATAATCACAAGGCATTCTTTAGCTATGTCAGAAATGAAAAAAGAAAGGTCCAGCTTTGTGTCAAATTTGCAGTAGATGGTGCCACTCATATTGATTCTGAGGATATCACCAACCTGCTAACAGATGGATTTGGTGCAAACTTCACCCCCCTGTTCCCACCAGACATACCCCAAAGCATACCTGTCACCAGTCCTCTACCTAGCATCTCCAAACAGAAGGTCATAACCACACAGCCAAAAACACAGCCTCTACAGGACCAGATAACATCCCAGACTGCTTACTAAATGGTCTAAAACAGGACCCAGCAGACTCACTTGGTACTCTCTTCAACCACAGTCTGAGTATTGGCTTTGTCTCAGCAGAGTGTAAAACAGCAACAGTAATTCCCTTCACAAAGTGGGTCCATCAACCGACCCTGGGAACTATAAACCGGTAAGCCTAACCAGCCTTATCTGCAAGGTTGTGGAGTGAATCATCATGGAGCTTAACAACAAAGACATAGGTGACCTTCAAACTCTTGTCCTGACCTAATTTGGCTTTGTTAAGGGTAGATCATGCTTATTAAACCTGGTGGACTTTTTAGAGAATGCCAACAAAGCCCTGAATGAAAGCAAAACAGTACATACAGCCTATTTTGACATAGCCAAGGCTTTTGACACAATCCCCCACTTAGGAATCATTGAAAAACTCACCCAGCTGGGAATTAACCCAAATGTCACTAGATGGGTAGCCCACTGGCACATCAACAGACTAGAGCGCATCATGTCAAAGTTGGGGATTCCACCTCCACCAGCAGACCAGTTACCAGTGGTGTACCACAAGGATCTGTGCTAAGCACCCTACTGTTTGGAATCCATTTCTCAGAAGTCCAAGCAAAAATAGATGACCTGTGGCTTACCAAATTCACAAATGACTGCAAACTGGGTGCAATCATTGAGTCCTGTGGCGATGAATACTATAAAAAGGGTTTACACAGACAAATAATTGGTGCCAAAGCCATGGACTTAAACTAAATGGAAAAAATGCATTATCATCGCTTTTGACAAAGGGGAAGTCCCGGCAAATTGCAATATTAACAGTACCTTCCTTAGCTCAAACATTGTGGTGAGAGATTTGAGAAGACAGGTTAATAGGAACCGTAACTTCGATCATGTGTCCACAGTGGTAAGGAAAGCCTTCTATGTTGCATGTCTCATGAGTAAGGGCTTTGCATCCAGAGCTAAGGATATTATAAATCCTCTATACTCATCCCTCATCAGACCACTAACAGAGTACAATGCTTCCTTCTGTATGTACCTCACCGACACCTGCAGCAGCTGAAGAGAACTCAGCGACTTCTCATCAAAAAAATTCAGGGCCTTCAATACATGACCTACATGGACAGACTGAAGGCCCTGTCATTGTATTCTGTATCTTATAGGCTGCTGAGAGACAATTTGTGTCTGGCCTACAGAGCAGTCTTAGACCCTGCCCTAATGGAAATGCTGCATATCTGCAAGTCAAATGGTACAATATTCACTCACTCTAGGGATCATAACCTAGCCTGCGACATTTACAGGACATGCTGGAGAGACAGATATGTCTCCCAGAGTCAGAGATTGTCACTCCTCTGGAACAAACCCCCAATTCACGTAAAACAGATTTCCTCAATGACCCTATTTAAGTATATCTTAAACAACTGGGTGGGAGACCAGAAATTTACCCTGAGAGCGTCACCTATGTCCCTCTTGGATAAGGGCAGTCGGTGCTGATCATAGACTTGCGGTGCAAATATAAACCATACAACTTTGTCAATAAGGAAACAAGGGTATAACTTGACTAGGCTTATAAAGGCCCAAGGGTCAATAGCCTAGTAACCTCCTGTGAACCTATAAGATGGAGTTGAAATAAGAGTCCATCAGGGCATCCCCAGATTTGGTAAAAGCATGTGACAATGTCTCAAGAAATCTGATTTGAGCAGTCCTGCAATGATTGGAAGACATGGAAACATTTGCAGAATTAGAAGAAGCTATGTACAAGGACCCAATGGCACAAGTATGAACAGTATTCAAACACACAGAGGTCTTCATCAGGGTTCTGCTCTGAGTGTGCTGACATTCATGCTGGTGATGGATTACATTAGCAGACAAGTTGGAGAGTACAGGTCAGCAAAGCTGCTGTATGTAGATAATGTGGCATTACTGTTAGATTCTGAACAGGAAACTCAGTAAATTATAGGGGAAGGGAATGAAATGCAAAACTAAAGGCACATCAGATTAAATTCAGTGCAGACAAGAAAGCTGCCATGATAGCAAATGGAGAAATCAGCAGAAGCTAAAAATTAAGGGAGAAGAAAAAATAGTGGAATAGGTTAACATCTTCAAGTACCTTGGAGGGGTGGTTGAGGAGAAAGGCTGTCTGAATGGGAAGACCAAAGCTATAATTAGAGAGGCTGCAGACAACTGCCACAGTTAAGGATAGTGTGTGAAAGAATGCCAAATAAGCTGAAAGGTAAGGTGTATAAAACAGTGGTGTAACACATCTGTGTGGTACAGAGACCTGGACAGTGAAGGCTGAGCAGTACAAGAAGATAGAGATGATGGAGATGAAGTAGCTAGACAGGTGGTAACATGTACACTGTGGGACAGATGGAGAAACAATGACATCTGAGCAGAAAGAAAGAAGCTCCAAGTGTGGAGAAAGTCAAAGAGAGCAAATTATTTCTTGCAAATGTGCAAGAAAGCAGAAGATAATTTGCAGAAGAAAATTTGGGAGAGGCAGGAAGAAGGTAAGAGAAAATGAGAACACTTGGCAAAGTGGTGGATTGTGTGAGAGACGGCATATGACGATCAGACATAACAAACAAAGACGGTAGGAGAGTGGCACTAAATTTTGAGAAGTAAGAAATCACTGGAAACCAGGGCAGAGTGAGCTAAAATCCTTTAATAATAATAACACAATAAT